>NC_051176.1:34971219-35087637 GCF_013339695.2 Rhipicephalus sanguineus
GTAGCAACATCAGAATTTGCGCGATAGATGCGCCGCAGGACAGTGGCTAAGAGCAAGTGTCGCGGCATTGGCGCAACTAAAAAGAAAAGAAATCGAGTAAACAAAAGGTACGTGGGCTGGGCGTAGACGTCCGCGCGCTTGTTTTGCTCATCTTCTGCCCTCACTGGGGTACTCTGGCGCAAAAATAAAATTGCGTCACTGCCCTAAGACTTATTCAGATGGCTTAGTGGCACCAGTACCAGTTTGAGAAGTGGAGCTTGGCCAGTGATTATTGTTTCGCACGGTTGTCTTGCGATAGAAGTATCTTGTATCTTAAGATACACGATACATTATCGAATGTATCAGAAATACAGATACAGATACTCGTCTTTGGATAAGTATCGCGATACAGATACAAGATACCCATAGAGTATCTAAGATAGTATCTAAGATACATGTATCTTCGATACTGCCCTGCACTGATTTCACTACCTATAGGACCTAAAGACATTACGATGCCGGTAGAGGTACAGTGCAGTTCATGCGAATGTAGACGACAAGTTATGCAATGAAGGTAGGAAGTGTACTTAAACAGATATGTGTAGAGCATGTTATAGTGAAACATCTAAAGAAAAGCTTAAAAGCATTATCCTATGTACAAGGATGTACAGCAAAAGCTCATTAATTGGGCCCTCGTTAATTTGGAAAATCAGATCATTCGGGCATGCTCTCTGGTCCCGGCAAGCATATGCACCATTTAATGGCATCAAATGGTTAGTTCGGTCATACTTAGCTGCAAGACTGTGAATTCGGACGATCATCGGAGCGCGCTGAGCGCGAAGCGCCGCAAATGTGTGGCGAAAAATGGCGAAAATGGCCTTCGCGGACAATCGTAACAAGGCGGCGCAGTCCACATTGTCGACATGAGTGCGAACCGTACCTTCAAGACCAGCTACATCGCGATGTAGCGATGTTCCTACAGCGCGATGAACGAACAATCAGTGCCCGGTAAGGGTGTGCGAATATTCCAAAGTTTCGAATAACGAATTCAATAGCGTTCCATTAGATTCGGCACTCGAATCGAACATCGCATTTTCGAACTACAGAATATTTCTCAAATACTGTTCAAATAATCAGCACCGACGGGAAAGCCCCAAAAGAACAATACGTTGGAAGAGCGATGGGTCATGTTTTTTTTTTAATTCGTGAATTACCAAGATGCACGCAGTTCAAGCTTTTACGGGAGTTCAAGCTATTGAACCTTTGCTCATCACCGGATGAAGGAATTTTTGCTTTAATCTCCACTGAAACCGAAGCGATTGCGTCCTCAATCCACTATGATTAGACAGTTATAGCTTAGCGTTAGTGTGATGGCGGGGATTAAAAGGGAATAGCGTTACCGTGCCGCAAACGTTCGTTGCGGAGAGCGCGTTTTAGTTTAGCGGGATAGCGTTTACGTGCCCAAGCTATGACGGTGGCATCATCTAGCGGAGGGTGAATGCGTTAAAAAAAGTGAAAAGAAAAAAACTGAGAATGCTCGCCTGTATCCCCGGACGCAGCAATATTAGAGGATTTTAGTCTGTCCGGTATTCCGGTAAAGCGAAGGCGTAGCGCATCACCGGATAGCGTGTGCCGTAGCTGCCGTCACGTCAAGTTGCGCCAGCTATGGAGGATAAAAACAACTAACAAACACATAACGTATGACCTCCGAGATTCCAGGATTGTCACTCGCTAAGCCTACATCATTGATTATTTGAGTATGGCTCTCGAAAACGGTGCGGAATCGACACGAATATATGTATACCTTGCTGTCGAAGCTTAAGGACGTGAACCTAAAGCAAATAAAAGCATCAATTCGGAGATAACGAGCGACAGAGCGCGCGACGGCCACTTGATAGGTTTGAGGAGGACGGCAATCGCTTTCGGCGGCGCGGCCATGTTTACCGGGCGTACGCATGCGCAGTTCACACCCAGTATTCCGGTACACGCAAAGCATTTTGCGTATAGCGGTGTGCCGGACAGACTAAAATCCTCTATTACTACTCTTTTTTAGTAACAATTAAAGTAAATAAACGTGAACCACGCACCAAAAGCGAAAATTGTTACGTTGCAGACTTGTTTACACCTATCTATTAGTTAGGGTTAGGGACGTACGAAATGGGAAGCGATCTCAAAAATTGCGCTAAGTTATCCGTAATACTCGGGCGTCGAAGCTACCTGAATGCAAGGAAAGGCATTCTACACAGTCGTTTGCTGCGAAAGAAGAAAACCCGTCCACATCAACGCTAAATTCAATTGTGCGAAAACGACATGAGCCTTACTGTCATAGGTTTTTTTTTTTTTTTAACCTGTAGTGCCTAAAACAAACACCCTATACGAGGGACGACGGAGTGAGGGAGGCTTTCCCCCCACTCGGGCGAACAAGTTGACACACTACTGCTCATTAGGCGCTACTGCACCTATGTCTGCATACAAAATTTCTCGTCTAATCACGCTGAAAACATTCACAATCGTACGTGTGATTATAAAAAGTATAATTTATTCAAATATAAATAAAAATTATGTTTTGGCTTTTATCACAGAAACGTGTACGTGCTTGTATGTTGGAAGTAATGTTGTCAGGGCTGCTGGCAACACTGCACGTTTGTTTTGGTACGCATTTTCTCTACGTCCGCTGATTGTCAAATACGCTGCAAAGTGTCATCGATTTCTTTGAAGTTGCGCTAGCACCTAAATCACGTTGGCATTTCCGATATCGGATGAGCACGGGTCTCACGTTCAGTACAGGAAGGCCTTGCTGCGGTAGGATCACACAAAAGTTCGCATGTGTTGCCGGTACGACTGCCAGGGTCGACAAAGAAGGAAGAAACCGCGTCGTTCACTGCTAACTGACTTTTGGTAATGTTCGAGTAGCATAAAGAGCACCGGAATAAGAAGGCAACGAGATGCACAGGCGTAAATACAACGGTGTGCACGGACGCGGAGACACTTCTGCAATATGGCGGCACAACGGTTTTTCACGAGGCATGATGCCAAGACTTGTGCACTTACTTATACACGTTTTTTTTTTTTTTTTAGAGCACAGCCCTTAGGCTCCCGTTCCTGTGTTGAATGGTGTCACCGTTGGCGGGCGTCGGCGGTGTAACCGACAGAACGAACGCGGACGAAAGAGAGCGAACGCAGAGTCTGCCGATATCACGATCCACTAGCCTCTAACCTCGCTTTCTTCCTCCGTCACGCGCTATGGCCCCTCGGTCGGAGCTCGTGCTCATGCAGGGCTGGCACGTGCACTGCGGCTGGCTTCGTTTGTCGTAACGGGGCTATCGGTGTTTCGCTTAGTTCGCGACGCCTGCTTGCACAGAGTGGTGTGCGTTGCCATTCGAGCGCTGGCAGTGTTTGTGGCAATATGTAACGAATCTTACATTGCTACAACTGCGGATAGCCGAAAGTTCAAACACATTTGGCGTTGCCCCAGCACGAAGCTGCGCTCAGAACTCGCAATAGGCAGTATTGTAACCGTCGGTGAATTTTTTCGTGAAGCGCATATTATAAGAATATATTACACAGTGAAACAACATTTTATATTGACAAAATTTATTATTGTCATGACTGCGGTTGTTTTGTGTTTGCAGTTTTTTCCGTAACTACAGATTACTGGGCACAACAGGATTCCATACCGCCGCTAATAAAGATCGCCGAGATCCCTTTGAGAAACGCCCCGTTTAACTTCCTTGGTGTAAGGGAGACCGTGTCACACGAAACGCATCTCCCTTGACGTAAAGACGAAAGAGTTTAGAGAATTTCGCTGCTGCAGGGGTCGAAGTAGGCATTTCCTCCCGCAAGCACGCAGCCCCCTCTCCTATCTCCATGCGTCTAAAGATGGCCGTTTCCTCTCTGCTTGAGGAGCGATTGACGGCAGCCCTCGAACGTGGGGAGATGCATGCTCCCTTCGCGCGTCGGAGATGACCGGCTCGTTTCATCTTTGCTTCAGCCGCGTTTGTCACTCGCAACTGGAACATACGGCGATGATATCGATTTGAACCTTATATGAACGGCGATGGCAAAATCCCGCCGAGAGTTACCATATAAATGCTATGGTAATAAAATTAAATAGAAACATTTCTTGTGAATCTACTGCATTAGCATCAGCAATAATGTCACTCCTGCTACCGTTTCTACCAGCCACAGTGGTTCAGTAAGCTAAAAAACGAGATGAAATTGCGGTAACCACATTTCGACGGAGCTAAGGTGAAAATCCAGCAGATCCCACGTACTGTTCAAATCGATCTAATGCGAAACAGCCAGCAAGGAGCTGCATACATCGCCTTGTTTGTCTTTGAGGCAAATGATGTAATTAGTATATACCATGCATTGGTACATATCATGCTACTGAAGCGTATATTCTGGTACATAAAATGCATGACCTGGCATTTATGTTCGTCAGGCACTTATGTAATGCCGTACCAATTTTGGTATAAATCCGGTTAAAACGACCGGAACCGCACCACGACAGTGTCATGTAAATCATGCTGTACATGACATGCATGTCATGGTTTTCATGCTAGCACCTTCCATTTATGTTCTTCATATAGTTACGTTGCGCAATACCAGTTTTGGTGTATATCAATCTAGCGAAACGGCCGCGAGCGCACCTCGAGCGTGGCATGTAAGTCATGGAGTACATGACATGCATGTCATGGTTTTCATGTTAGCCTTTCTCGTTTATGTTCTTCATATAGTTACGTTACGCAATACCAGTTTTGCTATATATCAATCTAGCGAAACGGCCGCGAGTCCACCATGAGCGTACACTGTCGTCCTTTATGAAAGGGAACACGCGAGCGCGCGGCCTGCGCGCTGCGGCAGCTGCGTACAGCACCTTCAACCGAGAGCTGAAGAAGCACGTCCGCTTTTGGCGGCATCGCCCGCTGCGTGACCGAAGCGGGAGCGTAATCTAGCAGCGCTTGTCCACCGGCCATGACTCGTTATTTTGTTTGCAAATAGATGACGCCAAATATGGGTGCGCTTTCTTTCGCTGTCGGTTGATGGCACTGTAGGCAGCCGCAGCAGAGCTCAGGCCGCGCGCTCGCGTGTTCTCTTTCATAAAGGACGACAGTGTACATGACCTACATATCATGACTTTCATGTCAAAATCTGTCATTTATGTTCCGCATACAGTCACGTCGCGCAATGCCAATTTAGGTGTATAACAAGCTAGCGAAACAGCCGCGAGCGCACCATGAGTGTGGCATGCAAATCATGCCGTACATGATATGCATTCATGATTTTCATGTTATCACCTGCCATTTATGTTCTTCATACAGTCGCGTCATGCAGTGTCAGTTTTGGTGTATATATCCGTTTGATTAAACGGCCGCTACCGCCTCGAGACCATGTCATGTAAATCATGCCGCACATGACATGCATGTCATGATTTGCACGTTAGGACGTGTCACTTATATTCGTCATACACTCTTGACTCGCCATCCTAAATTTGGTACTTATCAAGCTAACGAAACGGCCGCAAGAGCACCAAGACGGCCGCATGTAAATCATGCTGTTGATGACATGCATGTCATGATTTTCATGTTATGACCTCTCATTTATGTTTGTCACACAGTCATGTTATTCCATACCAATGTTTGTATACATCCCATTAACGGAACGGCCACGAGAGCACAAAGTCGTAGGCGGCTAGATAGATAGATAGAGGTGGTGAAGGTTCATCCCAGCGCCCCCTCCCTGCTATGTCAATATTTGCCTCCTCCCCCTCTTAGGTGACTAAGGAGGGCGGCCGCCTCCCTCCCTGCCCCCCCCCCCCATGCGCACGCCTATATCTATCTATCTATCTATCTATCTATCTATCTATCTATCTATCTATCTATCTATCTATCTATCTATCTATCTATCTATCTATCTATCTATCTATCACCTTCACTGGCTTCTTTCTCGTCATCTCGGTTGACGATGGCATGGACTCATCGAAAATGAAAAAGGCCGAAGTGATGCCACATCTTCATGCGTTGTCTCACAATCTTAAACGTGTGGCCACTAGGAATGGCATTGCGCTGTTTTCTGCGCCCAGAAAATTGGCTCGGCTCTGCAAAAGTATCGCAGGAGAGAAGAAACATGCAAGCAGTAGCTGAGGGAAGAAACGCTCTACTCTTTTCGCACTTTGTGCAAAGTCTGTACTGTATCAGATACCTCTCTCCTGCGGCCAGTACTACGTCGGGCAGTTGCCTTAATGAGCGCATGCGTGAACATCGCAATTTTCTGCCAACTGGCACAGGAGGGCACTTCCCTTGCATTGCAAGAGATGTGGTTGCAGACCACTTTTTGGCAGTGTTTGAATTGTGGCGAGGGAACGTAATAAATTTGAAAGAAATTTGCAAAGTTTTCCACATCAGGAAGTTGGGCGCAGAATTATGTGTCAGCGAACCTTCGATGCATGTCACTGATAAAGAATTTCAATATCTGACAAAACTATAATTTGACCATATAGTGCATGTGTTAAGATCCGCCTAAACTAATGAAAAAATTGGGGAGTGGAGCGTGTTAGATTGTACATTAGCATGATTACTGCCGTTGCTTCTTTATGCATGCGTGGGGATGTTCTAGGGAATACCTTCTTTTCATAAACTTCAGTTTTACGTCCACCCTTGTCCTGTGCGTATTTTCTACTTGTGCTCGCGTTGTAAAGTGCTCTAATCCTTCCCCTTGGCATGTGTTAATATTTATCCTCGTTCACATGAGCGCTGCTCCAACCAAACGATCAGCCATAGGTAGGTCGCCATCTCTCCAAAGAACATTCACGGAAAAGTAGAGGTTGAAAATTATGGACGTCATCCATGGGCTGATTATTTCACAGGCTTTAGATTTACTGGTGGCCGCAAGTTGCCACTTAAGAGCTGCAGGCATAGAGCTTCACATCACCAATCATGATACAAAAAAGTGCGCTCCAGATACATTGTCGCGGCTACAAGTGGAGCTGGCTAACACTCCCAGGATTACAGGCACAGAATGGCCAATAAAGTGGACGGCGGAACGACCGCTGTCGTAGGTCATCTGGTAGAGCATGGGAAGTGTTATTCGAAGTTTGTGTGTTCGTTCCGGCACGCTGTTCCTTCGTCCCATTTATTTCATTTTCCTGTTACGTCATCATTACTACGCTACAGCTAAAAACGACAATTTCCCCTGTGCCTTCCTTGGCTTCATTATCTGTTGACCTCATCAGGTTATATATAACAAATAAATCTGCCCTTAATTCGTTTCCCCTTGTAGTCAGTAGCTAGTACTTCAGTACATAAAGACTGTCAAATCTAATCTTTTCTGACATGCCACGAAGCAATTCGGTGGCAATCCCAAAGTACTTTCGTACATGGGAATGCTTATCTGTGCCCAGCTCATGTATATGTACGCCACTGTCATCAAGTTGTTCGAGCTCCATGTCGTTCTCCCACCAAAAAAAAAAAAAATGAAGGCCGTTCCACGCTTGCGAAATCTGAGTAAACAGCGGAGCAGGCCAGCAAGCGCCGCTACCTGGCGAACGCAGATTGGTAATGCTTGCCAACGTCATTTGTTGCTTGAAAAGAACGGCCCCAATTTGCTTAGAGGTGCAACTGGCTGAGGTGACCAGCTCTGCATGGAAGGCCCCTTGCACATTAGCTGGCTGCCAAGGACCTAGACTTCGAAAGCAAGATGTCGACTGCACCGCACGTGTCATACATTCTGGATGTGCTCAGTCTGTATCAAAAACTACATTATGTCTAAAGCATGAATGGTAGGTTACACTTCAAAGGCATCGAAGAGGATGCGTTTAAAACCCTTACCGTTAACAACTGCCAGTTGTGCAGGGATGCCAACGTTCCGGTGAAATGTCGACGCATTACCGATCATTTTACCCGCGTACCAAACAGTGCTGCAACTTCGGTGTGCAGAGGCCCATCTGATTTAATGCAGCCGACCGCATCTGATACCTTGATACGCATCTCTCGCCGTGAAATTGAAGCGCTGATGACAGCAGTGGTGGACACTGATTTTTCATCAACTAATATGCCTGCTGTAATATTTTGGTCCCTGTGTATGTTAATCAACGCATAGGATCGGCTGAAAAGCGCAAAAGCGTGCGTTTGCATTAGAGGCTATAAACGTTTATAGCTTGAATCCACAAACCTGGTTTTACGAACCAAGTTGTTTCGTTGACGTTCGGCGACTAATTAGTAGCCACGCATAAGGTCAATAGATTCCTCCAAAAAGACTTTTTCACCATAACTTATTGACACAGGTGTTACAGAAAATTCACCAGCATCGCAACTCACGCGGCCCAAGACAACCGCCTTAGGCTGCTCGCTACGATTGTGCTGCTGGGCACTAATCACGCATTTTTTTATTTACTACGAGGTAGCGATGTTTCCGATCGTAGCAATGGTAGCGGTCGGGAGGGCAGCGAGGAAAGAAGGCTTCGCTTGGTTGGCGCCCAGCCGCGGCTGCGAGAACGACGCATGAAATCTATCCACACTCTCTACGCGTTGGGTGATACGGAAAGTTGAGCATGCTAATTTCACCCCCGGTCTTTGAAGAGCAGCCATTGGCGGCGCAGAAATTCGGCGCCATTGCGAGACAGCCATTCGAAGGTCGGAACAAGCTATCACAGTCCCATCCTTTTGCAGCTACTCCAAAGATATTCCAGCACTCGATCGCATACGATGTACCAGGAAACGTCGCAGCAAAACGGACCGCCCATTGCACACCCACGAATGACGTCCGTCGGCTCAGCACATTTGAGAGAGTCGAGCGCACGTTTTCTTTAGCTTTATTTGTGTCGTCATTAAAACGCGTGGAATAATTTCAGACATACATTATGTCACAGCTTTCATAGTGACTATGTTCACGCGTCCATTGCGGTGGAGTTGGCTGGCAGATGCTTGGCGACAACAACTTTAAATTCAAACTGTTTTAGACGTATTTTCTGGCTCTATTACATACCAATGAACCGAAAAATACTCCTTTATGGCCGCCTCGAAATCGTGCCAGTACTCCTTTAAAAAAAGCAATCCACGGGTTTTCCACGATGCAGTAGCGAAGAGCGGCCGCCTTTCCTGCGCGCCAGGCTAGCTGGGTTGCGATATCGTAGCCTTGAATCACTTCCGCATATCTCAAACTGTATTACATTTTTTCGATTTATCAAAAAGGAAGTATGCCATATATTGCGACGTACTATAGATTTGACGCACAACTGTCTCTATCTTTGTATAAAAACGGCTTCTTTAACAAGTAGTGATTTATTTTTCGTGAAATGTAACTTTAGCAGCTGCAAAGTATTTCAATAATACCTTGACTTGGGCGAGTTGGTACGTATTTCGGAGGAATGTAGCGCGATTTTGACGGACAGGAAATACATGTAAACACAGACGCTAAGTGCGCAAGCAAGCCGTCGGTTACTGAGTGACGTTTAGATCTGTTCTCTAGATTGTTATTCTTAGCCGTTTCATCCTCACGTGCTTTTTCCGTGTTCTTTGTTGGTCCCATGTTCATTTATTGACGTACTTTCACTTATCACCAGGACCAGTTAGGTAATTCAAGCCCTTCGCGTGTTCGTTTTGTTAATCTGAAGCAACGTTTTCGAGATGCAATGCAGTGTGGTCGGTCTTCTCATCGCTAAATTAGTTTGCCTTGTGTAACATAGGTGCGCATCAGCGCTAGCATTTCGCCCAGCTTTTAAACAGGCGATTATATTGGCCTACAACGTCTTCGTTTTCTTTCTTGTCATATTGCCATTGTTATCAATATTTTCGGTGATATAACCAGGTATGGGGCATAAAAAAGGCCTGTTGAAGTGCAAACAAACTCGGTTGTAAGTCGGCGCTCGTCTGTGTCTATCTGTGTCTCCTGTCTTCGTCAAAATCGCGCGGCATTCGTCGAAAAAGTATTTCAGCCTCAACGTAGAATTCATATGTGAAGATTATAAGCGTCCTACTGTCATAGTATCTTTATTTTTAAGAAATTTATATTGTAACAAACATTGAAAACAACCTGCATATACGCAAGTACTGCGCAGTGCACCATGCGGCGCGAATGTGTGTACCCAGTCTCTCCTCAGTCTACGCTTTGTGTTTTGAGTGGATTAAATCCTCAAGAATACGTACCAATTCATCCAGATCACAACACTATTTTAAACATGAGGCGCTTTGAGAAACTGACTAGGTGACCGAAACCGCTTGCTCCGTATCACTTGCTACGCAAAGCGCCATGGAGTAGCGCAAAAGAAGGTCTACGAAGAAGGGCGCACTCGCAGGAAGCGCCAAATGCCGCTCGTAACGTCTTTCACGCGCGCGATAACGCCAGCTGTGGCGCACACTTTTGTGTACATTTACCACGACAAGCTGGTGCTCATTTGCTTTGCGTGCTCGCCTCTCTTTGCACAGAATTGATTCTGGTTCTTTTTTGCCATTTTCGCTATTACGGCTTTGTTTTTCTTGACCGCACCCTCAATTCGCCTTACTTTCGGCCTGTTCTTTTTCTTGTTTCATCCAGTAGACAAGGCGATTCTATATGGTATGCGCTTATTATGGAGGACCCGCGCTCAAACTTTCCATGCCAAATGAAGCACACGGACTAACGAGAACGGAAAGTATTCACTAACACATCATCCGGTAAGGCGTCAGCAAATATTCACAGCGTGTGCTCTCTTGTTAAGGGTCGCGGTCTCGGTGCCATGTCGGACAGTGAGAACATATTTTAATGGTACCTGGTCAGCTTTGGTGCCTCGTATTCCAAGCTATTTATATTTACTGTCACGCCACAAAATGCGTCTCACGTGGGAGCTTATAATTTCACCATTGCCATTTCTTCGGTCCGATGGAAATGAGTCAAGGCCAAAGCCAAAAGTGTTATTTCTGGGAGATTCCGACGCGTATGACCGGTCATGCAAGAAGGACATCATTATCTGCAGTTCCCGACATCACAGGTCTACGTGATCGACATATAGCTACCTTTGCGGCAGCAGCTGTGTGCATTCGGGCGTTAATTCTCTAAACATCATGACTGAAAGGCGGATAAGGAATACAAAATAGCGTTAGAAAAGGGTGTCCTTTTGTGCGTGTTCAATGTGATACACTTCCGATGGCGTGTTTCCCATATAAGAATTGCTTTTCTTCAAGAGGCACGGTGCAAGCAACCCCGCACGGCAACCCACAAACCCATTGGCCGTACTGATTCTCGCTAGAAGTATAGCGGATGTCGACATAAACACAACGTACCATTTTGCAGCGGCTGTCAGTGCTGCTTCCTCTTGTGCAATCTCTGCACTGCGGCGGGAAAGCTTAGCAGAACAGCGCTCGCGTGGGAATTCGCATTCGGTATATAATGTATGCGAAAGGTCGCGATACACCCTGGCGTGTTAATAATACCGTGGCGTGTGAGGAACCAGGGTGTTATTAACTACAATGGGGGGTTACTGGAATTTGTATCCGTTACGTTATCACCCGTCCCTGGTGTAATAACGTTCCCTCCTGGGCCGTATGAGCGGCTACTTGCACGAGGACGCTGTCGTCTGCGCGCCCTCCTCCTCAACTGCTGGCTGATTTTCTGACCGTCCAAGGTTTGGATATGTTTCTCAGGGGAGCAAACATTGATGAAAAGCAAGCTTCTGTACGAGGCAGGTTACGTACGTAATGTTAAAGAACTTGTCTAAGCGGACGGCAGCGTGGTGACATGTCCGAAATGCGCATCAACGCTCCGTCGAAGACCGTTCAAGTTGACAGTAGGTAAGCATTTTTATTCAGTGGTCTCGTTTTATTTCATTCTGTTTTGTTCTTTTGAGCTCACTCGAAACAGACGTGACGTGCGACTGAAGAGCAGGCCCAGCCGGCAAGTGCAAGTACGCTGCGGCAGTGTCCGTGTACCTGCAGCGATTAGAAAGCGAATCGAAAACAAGTCATCCGAGAGCCTGGTGTATGGCGACCACTAGAAAAGAATATTTGAAAAGCTAAAAGATAGCCAGGCGGTAAAAAAAAACAAAGTGATTAGTAGTATATTCATCATTCGAGGGTGGCCGATACGAGAACCCAGATCGCCGTGTGCCTCTGTATTCGTCGGAATCTCCCGAATTAACTGATGGTTGCTATGGAGCCAGGGTAGCCGGGGTTCGTGCGTGTTCTGTATCTCTTGCATAGCTGTCCTGGAAGTCACTGGGGTCATGAGAGATTCGCTGACATGGAAACGATTCTTCTCTCACAATCTGCCGTATTGTCGACGCCAGGTCATTGAGCGTCATTGTGTCGACACTAGCCACCGTCGGGACGTTAGAGAGACGGGCAAATTTTGGCGCTATCTGTCGCATCTTTAGCGTTTCAAATGTGCGACAATGCTGCATCACGTCGGCGGACACGGACGTCAGGCTCTCTTTTCCGATTAGGAAATTGTACACATCTTCCGCTATCCCTTTCAGAACGTGTTCAACCTTATCCCCTTCAGGCATCCTGGCATCCACTATGTTGCACAGCTTCAAAATTTCTTCAATGTATGTGGTACACGTCTCACCTGGAAGCTGTGCCCTCTGAGCCAATATCTGCTCTTCCCGCTTCTTCTTCGTGTTGGAATCACCGAAGCACTTCTGTACTTCCTCAACAAAACGATCCCAAGATGTGACATGTCTTCGTGGTTTTTATACCACATGAGAGCTGTGTTAGTCAATGAATATATATACATGACTGAGCTGCTCTGACGAGTCCGAGCCGTTGCCTCTGCTCACCCCCTTGTATTTGTTCAGCCACTCACCCACGTCTTCTCTAAAGGTCCCGCCAAAGTTCGGCGGAACTCGATAGTAAGGTAAGGAAGCTATCGGTGTCGCCCTCGAAGCACCAGCGCTCTGCTCATGGGACACCTCGATCGGCGACGGTGGGAGTCCGGCAAGGCGGCGGCTGCGGCGAAGTCCGGGTAGTATAGTGCTTCCGTCGTTGGGTTCGTCGTACCCAGCGCCTCCACCAAACTGTTACGCGCACAAGAGATGTTTATTACCTGTGTCACACGGGCATTTTTGAACGGCCATCCTGTCGAAGGCCATTCAAGCGCCACAACTCTATGGAGTTGTCGCGCTGCTACACGGCAATTCTGAACGGCCATTGAGTGGTTCAGGCGTCTCTTGCAAAAACTGCGTGGCGCTGCGGATCTTTATTTTCGTATTCATGTCACCGAAAGTCAAATAATACAAATCCGCTTAAAATCCCAAATATGCCTGTTGTTTTTGTTTCAACATTTTAATAAAGTGTTTATTTGTAGTTACCAGTACATATTTAATTTTTAAGTTGTTGAGCAGCGAAACAGTAGCGAGCGACACGCGGCAAGATGGCACGATAAAGACAACCACGTTGCTGATGTCCAGAGTATGTGCAGTTCGCACGTTTCAAGTGCCGCAATTACTTTAATAAATAATCGATAGCGCTCACACATACTGCTTTCAAGCATACTGGTTAACGTTTTCTTTTTGTAATCGTGGGTTCGGGTACACTGTGAACGAGAGGGCTCGTTTGCGCCGTTTCCGCTTCCGTCGCTCAATAGCCATCGAAGTTTCGCCGGACGTGTGGGGTGCTCCGTTGACTCGATAGACTATTGACTCGATGGCCTTCGAAATCACCCGTGTGGCAGCTCGTGCTTGACAGTTGAGTCAATAGATCATCGCTTCAATGGCCTTCCGAACGCACGTATGACACGGCTATAAGGGGTATTTAATGAGCACCGAGGCACAAAAGACCGTGATGATCGCAGGAGCAGCATCGCCGTCCTCTTCCTCTTCTCCGGCTTCTCTCGTTTCCCTCTGGCAGTGATATTTCGTAACGATATGTTGGCTGGACAAAGCAGTACTGTGTTGATTCGTGTTCAAAAGTTTACAATACAAACGGAAAAACAAACACGACAGAAAAGAACACGCCACGGGACCTTTGACATTTTGTTCTCGAATGCTTCAAGGCGTTCGTGCGTCGTCTGGGCCGGCAGCCGGACGCAAATCACACAGCCATGGTCGCAGCTTGAAGGAGCTTGCGTCTGTTTTGGAGGCATGCGGCTTGAAAGCTCGCATCGCATCCATTCGGGGTGCACGACCTCTTAATGGAAAAAAAGCCTAAACTGCTCGAGCGCGCCAGGGCGAAGTGCTAAACAAACAAATAAAAAAAACTGAACATATGCTGCGAAGCAGAAGCTGCGTGTTCATTGAAACTAAGGTCTTTTTGCTTGTACCCGTTTATCATGCGATGCGCTGGCTTGTGTGCGTGTCCATTACAGTGAATGGAAAAGCGGTTCCTCTTAATCATCTACTCCGGTCCTTTGGGGACGATTTACCTTTTGAAAGCGGAGGAGGAGATGCAAGCTCACGTTTCTCCCGTCGAAGCCACGTCCGTAAAGGAGGAAATAAAGTTTTTTCACTGGCCTACATTGTAAAAATAACTCCCTCGCTACTTTGTCTCAAGCAATGAGCGCGAACTTACCATTGTAAAGACAAAAGATTTCATTATGAGGTTTGTTTCTTCACTGCATTTTTCTCATTGTGTTCGAATTCACGGACGCTGTGTGTGTTAAATGTGTACTTCGATCATTCCTTAGTCTGGCAGGTGGCAAACTAATGCTTTAGCGAGATCATGTATCACTTACTGAGGAAGAGCTACACTGTGTTTGCAGAATGACTGCGCAAGATCAGATGGAATGGACAAAACAGACACTTCTGCGCATAACAAGAACAAAGGTGGCATTTTTAACTGAAAAACAACGTTTCTATTTGCATGCAGTGCGCCCCAAATAGTCGTGTACGATGTACTCACGCATTTCACCCTTTCACAGGCTCACCAAGTAGTCATGTCGCTCAGGAAATGTGAAAAATTGTCCATGGCCCTTAATTGAAAAAAAAAGAATTTTAAATGGCCAGCTACTCAGTATGGAATCAGAATGGAGCCAAGAGCCTGCTCTGCATTCGAAAAACGGTACAGCACCAAAGTTTCTATATATGGACTTGTTGTTTCTTCAAGGTCACCATGGCTGGCATGCTCCCCAGATGGAATTTTCAGGTATGTCTCTTCATTTTGAAGCACAAAATTATTTTTTCTGAAATAGCGGTTGTCCCAAGAAATCACCGAAGAACTTCCTTTTTCACCTCATTTTCAAATCCAGAACAGATGTCCTTGAAATCAAATGCGCTTACTGTATCTCGACGCGGAACCACTACTCCCGCACCTGGAGTAAAGAAAAAAATGCGGCGACACTAAAGCCAAGTGCCGCTCTCTTTGCACGTGCTCTAGCTGCAAGTGTTGGCTGTACATTTACAGTCAGTTTCACAGCTGTTACGATCGGCCCCTGCACCGAAGGGGAAGCGGCGTCCCTGTTCTTCTAACAAGGCGTCGAAGGGCTGCTTGCCTGCTGACAGCCGTTCAGACACTTGAATTGTCCTCCCGAGACGGGAAGTGAGGCGCCATGCAGCCCGACACACCAAGGTTCCACGAGACGACCGTAATGTTTTCCTGTCGCCGAATCTTCCTTGAAGAGACAGCGGCGTCAGCGCGGATGACAACCAGTCCCGCTAATTGAGCGGTGAAGTACTTTGCAGCGGCGGACTTTTGATGCGCCTGGTTGTCCGAGCATGTGACCCATCGCCTTCACGTGGCACGGAAGGACCCCCTTGGTGCCGCAGGTTCAGAGTGCGGTGGTCACGCCCCAGTCGAGGACGTTGACCTGGGCGTGTATGGGCGGCGCCTTCATTAGTGCTGTGTGTGACGTGAATGGACCAAGCCAACATGGAGCACTTCCCCCATCTAGGGATCTGGGGAAAAGAGACCCTTTAAAATGAGCCCCCCGGGCTCACTCGACACGAAATCTTTGCCATGTAACAAGATGTTCGTCATGTAAGGTGAAGGTGTTCCTCATGTAAGAAAATGCTGGCCACGTAAACAATGTAATAAACCACACTAAGTATCCCTTCACTCTCTTCATGCTGCCTCTGCATCTTACTCCCGAGTCTCCGGTTCCTGCAAAGGCCGGTCGCAACAACTGGTGGCATCGGTGGGATAAGACGGATCGTCGGAAAGCGACATGGACCGGAGGTCAGCCGAAAGCCCTAGAACCTGGAATTCGGCGGGATCGATACAGCGTACCACGATCGCACGGTATGGGGTGAGTGCCTGGCTTTGCGCTTGAGATATATCGATTCTTTTAGCCTAGATTTGTTAAAAGATCGATAAAGCTAGCAGCTGCCTGGAAACTGTGGTTGCTATCTCAGCGCAGAGCAGCACTCGGCGATGATCTGAGCATGTTAGGATAAGCATGGTACCTCAGATTATTTAATAGGAGCAGATGAGGGTACATTGCGGGTATGTTTTCGGATGTTTGAGACAGTAGAAGAGTGAAGGATAAACAGGATAAACGTAGAGAGGCATGTTAGCCACGTGGTGCTGCTTGTCTGGCTAAGCTTTTGGTCTCTGCTGTGGGATTTGCCAGGCTTCAATTTCTCTAGACCCACAATTGAAACGCTGGTGGGTTTGTGTTTTCTCAGAGCGGAACCAAAGCAAAGTAGTCGCCATGGACCTGATGAGACTGGCGAGGCATAGCCTGTTGGAGTTGTCTTGGGAGCTCGACGTACAGGTAGACGACGATACGCCTGCATCAGAAATACGTGAAGCAATCATTTAAAGCAACAACAAGGATGATAATGAGTACTTCGGAAATATAATCTTAAATGAACAGGAAAAGAGAGAGGATAAGTTGAAAAGAGAACAGAAAGAGCAAATAGAGGAAGCAAGAAGAGTTGAAGAACACAGGAAGGCGATGCAAACATTGGACGAGGAGACTGAAAGATTAGAACACGGGTTAGATACGAAGCAGCGGAGGGGTCAATCTGTAGAGGTAGCGCACGAGAAGTGCAGGAACAGTTGAGTGCTGTGCAATTCAGAGCCCCAGAGAAGGCAAGCACATGTGGGAGCAGCGTGTTCATAAGGGAACCGAAGGTATCAACTGGGAAAAGTTTCCAGTAGCAGTAGAGGCCGTTGTAGGCCAGAGTGAGCGCGAAGAGGTTCTGTGCCAGTGGAGTACTAGAGAAATAGCTAGAACAGCTGTGGACTGTCTGGCACAGACATCAAGTGAACGTGTCGCGACGGTGGATCTTGTAAACAATGTCCAAGGGTATTTCGACTCGATAGGCAAGAACACCAGAGTAAGGTCGGCAGAGTGTAGTAAAGTAGTACGGGGTAGAACAGTTGTGGATAGCTCCCAGGCATGCGAGCGAGGTCCAGGTGACTGTGTTCCAATGGTGGATCTTGCATGCGGTGCCGAAGGATATTTCGACCCGCTAGTCAACAACACCACAGTTAGTTTAGGAGATGGCGCCAAAGTACAGTTTAGAGAAGAGAGGGCAGTAGTGAGCTCACAGGCGTGCGAGCTAGGGTCAAGTGAGTGTATTGCAACAGTGGATCTTGCATGCGGAGTCAAAGAATATTCCAACCCGCTAGGCAAGAACCCAAGACTAAGTTCAAGAGAAGGCGCTAAACAACAGAGTAGAGAGTACAATGCAGTTGTGGACAACTTCCAGGCATGCGCCCTAGGTTGTTCAGAAGAAAACAGCTGCATTGTTCCTAAGCGCGTTAAGCTGTCCGCCAGGCGGCGAGTGAAGGAAAGTAAGATTTGTGTGTAAATCATCTAGACGGCGTGGGCGGGGCAGCTAACGAGAGCAGCGAGAGTGCTGATAAGCAAGAGATGCGAGCGGGAGGCTCTACAATGAGCCCCAAGAAGAGGCGTAGAAGGAAGAGACGCCGTACAGCCAGGAATGCGGCAAAAAGCACGACGAGTTTGAAGAAAGGCTCTGAACGTTTGAGCGTAGTAAGCAGAGCGAGGCGTTTGTCGTTGGCGTCAAAGTTGTTTTCCATGCATCCGAGCTGGCGGACGAAAAGAAAAATAAAAGCGTATTGTGCGAAAATGCAGTCGGAGGGAAGGGGTCAGTTCTCCCGTCGTTCTATCCACGACGCTTTTGATGGGGCGCGGGAGTGCAGGGTCGATGAGTTTTAAGAAATAGCCGAACGAGGGGAAGAACGCAGGCCTCCAGCGAAGAGCTTGGTGGGGTTCGGATGCGAAGCGAATGGGTTTCGCAGTTGTTGTAGTCCCCGTCCGACAAGAAAGGCCCACAGGGCGCGACTTCCGCGGGTACGTCTCAAAGGTGAACGACAGCCGTAAAATTTTGGGACAATGTCGCCACCGAATTTGTTTCCTTTGTTTTGAACTGTTGTTTTGATTGTTTATTTTGGTTTTGGAAAGTTTTCTTTTGGTATCTCGGCTATCAGATATTGTTTAGGTAACTAGTTTTGAGGTTTCGTTCATTTCTTAAGCGTTGTATGTTTTCTTTTAAAGAAAAGCGTTGTGCGGTTGCATAACGACACGCATCGGAGCGTGCGTCAGGTTATGTCGTCCGAGTAGATTATTAAAGGGACACTAAAGAGAAACAATCAATCGGTTTAGATCGATAAATTGTGCTCTGAGAACTCTAATGCCGTAATTTCGCCATTATAGGTTTATTAATAGAAGAAAAAATAAAGTTCACAGTTTAATTTTAAATTTCCCGCCGAAATCTTCCCGCGTGACGTCACAGATTTCAAAGTGTATTTATCGTATTTTGGCGCCATTGCCTCAAAAAAATTACCCCAAACATGGTATGGTAAGTTTATGCCCCCCTCAGAGGACAATGTACTTCATTTTACAGCGAAAGCTGTTATGAGATCACTACAAGGGCCGTTTTTGGCGCCGTAGCTCTCCGCCGCCGCCGCCGCCGCCGCCGCCGCCGCCGATGTCCGTAACCATTATCGCGCGAAATAAGAAAAAAAGACTACACAACAAAAATATCCGGGATGGAAGGAAGTTCGAACCTGGGCCCTCTGCGTAGGAGCCCAGTAATCTACCTCAGAGTCATGCCGGTGCTTGAAACTCCTTTGCAAAAAGACCCTATACAGGCTTAATGCCGGGAAGGAACCACATTAACATATGTAATGTAGTGTGGTAGAAGAGTAAAATAACAACCAGGCATCACACAACGCGAATTCTGTAACTGGGCTTCACACAATGCGAATTGCGCAACGAGTGGGATTTCGAATGCTTCCAACCCATTACAAAGGGATCTGCCATAATTCTTCGTCGTCATCAGCCATAGCATCAACAAAGTGCACATATGTCTTACAGGTGTTTAGCGGGTACCACGGTTCTCCACAGGATGACGAAAAATTTCATAGGGGCTGCTTCCCTACTTCACAAAAATTCTGATTTGTGGCGTAGTGGATACTTTGCATGTACACTTGTATTAGTTTGCTCAAGAGGGTTCAGAACGAGCTCTAGAAAGGCCGCTCTTCCAGCTTATGATTATGAAAAGTATGATGATTTATAGCGTAGTGGGTTCCTCGCAAGTGCACTTCTATGGGTTACCAAGGACGCCCATAACGCTCCCATGATCCATTTCTTCAGGGTCTCAATGAAGTTAATCCCCCCCCCTCTCTCTTTCTCACGTTAACGTATGCTGTAAAACGTGGTGTGAGAGTTAAATAACGACCGCGCATCACACAATGCGAAATACGTAACTAATGGGTCGTTTAAAGCTTCCAACTCATTACAAAGAACTCAGCCATAATTCTTCATCGTCACCAACCGTCGCATGAACAAAGTGCATATAATGCCTTACAGATGGTACCTCGCTTCTCCGCGGAATAACAAATAATGTCGTAGTGGGTGCTTCACAACCTCACAAAAATTATGATTTGTGGCGTAGTGTGTACGTTGCTGGTGTATTTGTATTAGTAGCGACATGAGAGTTTATAACGGGCTCTAGAAATGCCCCTTCTCCAGCTTTTGATGTGACTATGCTGCGCTTTCCGCGCGAGGCCTGGCGTTTTTTTTTTTTTTTTTTTTTTTTACCGATTAGGAACTATGTAGTCCATAGTAGGCGCCGTCAAAACATGTGACGTCACGCCGAATTGTGACAAACCTCAGGGTGGCGTCGCCACCCACATTTTGTTTTTGCGCGTTTTCTGGCTTACTAAGCGTCTTCTTGCAGCAACCGTGGTGTTTCTGGTGTCGTGAAAGAGTACTTTACTAATATGAGAAAAATCGTTTCGCTTTTTAATGTCCCTTTAGCAGCGACGTTAGGAGTGTTTCAAGAGGGACTTTGGGAGTTGATTTTGATTGCGCGTTAAGAAGCAAGGATATTCTTCGTGTTTTTAGGCAGAGCGCACGCGAAAAATTTTTGTTTGTTTGTTTGTTTGTTTGTTTGTTTGTTTGTTTGTTTGTTTGTTTGTTGTTTGTTTGTTGTTTGTTTGTTTGTTTGTTTGTTTGTTTGTTTGTTTGTTTGTTTGTTTGTTTGTTTGTTTGTTTGTTGTTTACTCGCATGTGTTTTGTGTGGACGTGAGTAGGAAGTGTTAAGTGCGTGAGTTTATGTGTAAGCGTTATAAGAATTGTGAACACAAAGCAGAGTTAGTAGTACATCCACGCAGTAGCACTGGTACGTGCAATTGCGGGCGTGAGACGTTATTAGTGTTCCTTATATTAGTGCAGCACGACAGTCTGCTTTTCGTCTGCACAAAGAAACTTGCCGACTAGCTATGGCGGCACAAAATTTTGGGACCAAAAGATAGGGTGAAACGTAAGGCTTTTGTGTATGCAGGCACGTAGGCAAGGGGGGGGGGGGGGGGGCGCCCCCCCCCCCCCGAAATTCGTCCAGCCTTTTATATTCCCGGGCAACATTTTTTTTCTCTTTTTGCCATGAAAAGACTTTCTTTCGAATAATTAGGCCTTGGGCCCCCCCCCCCCCTGAAAAAAAATCCTGGCTACGTGCCTGTGTGTATGAGTATGAGGACTGGTTGACTTCCAGCGGATTACTAGCGCTGGCACACGGGTAGGCCATGGAGGGCACATCTCTTTGGAGATCATGTTTGTTTCAGGCAGTTTAATATGAATCGGGATTGGGAGCTTCAGCGAGAGCTCGGAGAAACGTTTCGATTGCTGCTTTGTGTTTTAAGTTTATTATTTAAGGCAGGTTGTTTTCACGTGATATGTTGGACTCGATATGTCAGTGCGGGCAGGGCGCTCTCCTGTGCTTGTGGTTGTGTGTGTGTATGCGTATTCCCAGGAAAAAGCACCGAGGAACGAGTACGAGAGTCCACAGGTGCGCGTCATCGGCAGTCACCCGGAGGACGTGACTTTTCACCGACGCTTCGGGCAACCTCTGCAGCTGGTCAATAATCAAGGACCTGGAAAGATTTATCCGCCAATCCACGCCTCAAAAAAGTAGGAAGCTCATCAAAGCGAACTGCGGGTACAGTGCAAAAGAAGGTTCAGTTATTTCGGCGCGCTGCAACTCGCAAGCACAAGCGAACATCCCACGACGTCGAGTTCGAGGCAAGCCCTCCGACGTCCGTTCTCTAGCGCTTAAATGCGTTAAATTTGGGCATACACATAATGCCAAAGCGATGAAGTACATAGACAATCAATCTACTTAGCTATGTAACTTCTGACCAGTGGTACAAAGCTCGCTTTATCAGGGAGGAATGGCCCCGACGATTTTCGCCTTTTCAGTCGCATTCTCCCTTCATCACTCGCTTTCTGTGCATTGGACTGTTTTATTACATCCTCGAATGCTCTACTGACGGTTGTCTTCCGTTTCCATATACTGAAAATGAGGGTACGTGCGTGTCCACTTTCGCGGGATACAACCAAAGGCAAAACCGTGGCCTCCGAAATTAGCCCCGGTCATCGCGGACGTAGAGTTTCCTAAAATGAACTAGAGGGAACTCTGGCGTTGCGATCGTTCAGCCACCATGGGAATGATGGGTAGTACACGGATTTGCCTAGTCTTTGTACTTGCGGGCTTCGAACGCACTTGTGGCTTTGTTTATTGCTGTGTTTTTGTTTTCTTTCAGATAAAAGAATGGATCGTTGTGAACTTCGCGACCAGATTTGAATTGGTGAGCCTAAAAAAGTTAAGTGGTGAAGTGGAACTGTTGAACGTTTGCTGAACTTCATCTTGCGACAAAGCTGATGCAAGCGACGCCCAGCCAAACGGAGCCGAAAGTACGAAGTTTAGACAAATCCGTGTACTACCCATCATTCCCATGCTGGCTGAAGCGCCATGCGTTGCAGCTCCCATAGACACTAGCGCCAGAGTTCCCTCTAGTAAGTATTGTAGGAAACTCTATGATCGCGGAGGCCACGGGCGAAACAACCCTGAAGGTGGTCACAACCAGCATTTTGCGATTGACTTGTATAACGCACGTGTTAGCATTTGCTAGTGAAAACCGGAACTCTGAGCTTTCAAAACGTAGGTGCGCGATGCTGTGTGGTGACGACCAGCTCAGATTGTGGGAGGTCGCGGTGTGCGTGATGTTTATCGCGTGTGTCTTGAGTCTGCCTGTAGCTGCTCAACTCCTGTTACACGGTGCTCACTCACAGCGGTCAGAGGCTCTTCTGAGCTTCATAGTCAATGTTACAACGGTTCTCCGTCAGGGCTACAAAAGAAGCTCAAGCAAAGATCACTCACTCTCTGCCTTCCTGTGGAAACAAGGAAACTGAGTAATTGCTTTCGTTATCAGCTAGTCCCTTGAAAAGCAGGGCTGCTTTTCCACTTCACCGATGCTTTTATCACAGTACACGATGTCGCACCCGGATGCTTTCTCCGCTGTGTATTTAGTGCTGCCCATCATACCAAGCTCAACGACGTAGTATGGAAGTCAAGCTCCGTCATCTGGACTCAAGACCGCTGACAGAAAAGAAGATCTTGGGACCTTGGCCTACGGTCTCGCATATGCGCAAGGCCACGAAAGCCCTCTTGTGCTTCTTGAGGACCACAGGACTTCACGAGCGCCTGTGAACTAACAGCGCGAGTTCGTGTTGTGTAGTTTCAAACTGTTCATCCACCCCTTTCATACTCTTCTTCTTTCTTCTTTACCCTTTCTTTTCTATTATTTCCCCTTCCCCCACCCCAAGTGCAGGGTAGCCAACCGAGCCAAAGCTTGGTTAACCTCCCTGCCTTTCCTTTTCGTATCTCTCTCTCTCTCTCTCTCTAGTGCTGTGACACGTAGCAGTTGGAATCCCCGGAAGATGTTTAGGACACAAAAATTAAGGCCCCAATGACGCTTCAGACGGGATTGGC
Source organism: Rhipicephalus sanguineus (assembly GCF_013339695.2). Taxonomy (NCBI): domain Eukaryota; kingdom Metazoa; phylum Arthropoda; class Arachnida; order Ixodida; family Ixodidae; genus Rhipicephalus; species Rhipicephalus sanguineus. Next base: position 34,994,351 of record NC_051176.1, read on the forward strand.
TGTCATATAGTGAACACCCACATGGCACAAACAAATAAAGAACATTCGGAAAACTTGCTCGATAACACAAGATATAGGTTGAATTGTGAGTATAAATGCCACACTCACAACCCCTCGGTCACTTCCATTTAATTCAAAATTGCCAAAGGGCACATCGCTGCTGTAATCTGATGGCATTTCCACCATAATACGAGCTTTGAACCGCTGACTGCGCTGCGGAAGTTCCCTTGGCTATTTTCATGCGCCTGAAAGTTGCATTTACGTCAGTTACTCGCAACGGTAGTCTAGTGGTTACGGTGCTCGACTGCTCAGCCGAAGGTCGCGGGATCGCATCCCAGCCGCGGCGGCCGCATTTTCAATAGAGGCGAAAATGCTTAAAGCCCGTGTACTTAGATTTAGATGCACGTCAAAGAACTCCAGGTGGTCGAAATTTCCGGAGCTCTCCACTACGGTGTACCTAAATCATATCGTGGTTTTGTGACATGAAACCCCAACAATTACAATAGTACGCTGGAGGATGTATGCGTGGGGGCCGAGCGGCTAAACGCAACGCGCCACGGAACGAGGGACTGCAGGTCCGAATCCCCTATCCCACTCGAACCCAACATTTTTATTATTTCTTTATTTGCATCTATCTCAAATTTTCGCTCGCGGAAAACCCTGATTTTTCGGTCACAACCTGTGACGCCGACGCCGCCGACGCCGCCGACGACCCCGACACCGGAACTGCCCTCGAAACGTCCTTTTTAACGCTATTGCGTTAAAATACTGCCGAGATACGGAAAAAATCCTTTTAGGAAAACGTTGTCTGTTATTTAAAGCTAATTAGGAAAGTATAGGAGCGTGACAAGCGAATAACATGCACACGTGCCCTAAAGCCATCAACTGTTATTGAATAAGTTTAGAACGAAACGAGTTTCATCGCTGTCACGCCTAAACAACAGCATCAACTACAGCCATGGAGATGCTCAAGAAGAAACGACGGGTGCTTCGCAGTCAAGTCACCCGCATCACCAACGAGGCCGAAGAAGTCCTGGCAAATCAAGAAGCCTCCGACAGCGTTGCGGTAAGCGCGCTCATCGGGCGTTTTCTGATTCTTCAGAAACAACTCCGTGAAGTGAACGCCGCTATCGAACCGCAAATATCAGACGATGATGAAGATCCTGAGTTCGAACAGGTGCTTGACTATGATGACAAGATCGCCAGGTATCTCGGCTCAGTAAAAGCTATCAATGCAAGTTTGTCTGATGGACCACAAATAGGTCCTGCTCCGAATCGACCAACCGCTGATGTTCGGATGCCATCGCTGAAGACCTGGCGTCCTAAATTGGAGTTAATTAATTTCGATGGCAGGCGCAAAAATTGGCAGCCATTCTGGGAATAGTTCGAGGCAGCCATTCAGAATAACCCCAAACTGTCCGATATTGATTGGTTCAATTACGTCGTCACTTTTTTCAGGAGGCGCTTATGAAGCGATAGCAGGATTGCAGGCGACGGCTGAATGTTATCCGGATGACATCGATATCTTGACTCAGCGCTTTGGGAACCCAACGGCACTGATCTACGATCACATGCACGGGCTCATCGACCTCAAGGCCGTCACCTCAGCCCGAAATGTTCGCGACCTGCGACGGCCCTACGACGACTTGCAAGTGAACATGCGCGGACCAAAGGCACTCGGCGTTGGGGAGAACAGCTGCAACACCACGCTCTACCCTGTGTTGCTGCGGGTGCTTCCACGACAAATGATCCCCAACTACCATCGGTCTCACGCGGAGGCACAGCCGGAGTAAAGTACTTCCCGCACGGATGGTAGTCCTTCATCAGCCCGAGCGGCAACTGAACATCGGACGGCGCTCACCACCTTGCTCCGCTACTTCCGATTGGAGTTGGACAGCCGTGAAAAGACACAGGATCATTGGCGCGACAATTCATTGGGTAAGCCTGCATTTTCTTTCCATCGTCACAATCTAAGGCCCCAGCGATTGAATTGTCCACCATCGTCCGCTGCGGCTCTGCATCGATCAACCCTTAAAGTCGCATGCGAGATTTACGGATCCACCGATCATGAGAATCAGGACTGCAAATCTAATTTGGAACTTGCGGAGAAAAAGACGATTCTTTCCTCTAAAGGAGGGTGCTTCCGCGGCACAATAAAGGGGCACATTTCAAAATAGTGTAAGGTCAGAATCGCACGCAAAAAGTGCAGCCGCCGACATGCCTCGTCAATGTGCAATCCCACCTTTGCCAGTGCTCAAAAAGACAGGAACACAAAAATTAGAGCAAATGAGCAAGTCTGCATGCATTAGAAGCTCAGACGGTATTGATGCCAGGTGTCACAGCATGGAATAAGGGAACCAAAACGAAGAAACTTTCGCGGATTCTTTTTGACAGTGACAGCCAAAGAAACTTCATCACTGAGGAGTGCTTGCGAAAGCTTGGCTGGCGCCAGCACTCTGGCGAAAGCTTGGAACCGAAGTTGTAACGAATCTTGTTTTCGGGGGACAACAAAGACAGGACAGTTACCGCAAAGTGGAAGTACATCTTCTTCCAAGTTCCAAACGATGGTTCTAAAAAAGAGTACGTATGTGATCTCTAGAGCTGCCATCAATATGCGAGCAAACCATTCCTTGCCCCGACGAGAAAATAAAGGCGACTTTGCATGAACTGTCACTGCCCCTAGGCAATGATTCAATCGAGCAAGATGCCACAGTTGACGTGCTCATCGGTTCCGATAACTTGTTGCAATGCCTGACAAGAAGAACAAGAAAACTGAGTAGCAAAATTAACAGCCATTGAAACTGTCTTCGGTTGGGCAGTGCAAGGGCAACCGAATCGAATTGCAAAGCAGTTAACTGTGCCCAAGCAGTTGTGTTAAGAACTTCGGTGGCAGACCAAAAAACGGAGCCCATCCTTGGGCTTTTATGGGAGCTTGAGGGTGTTGGCGTGTCTGACCCACCTACAGAGTCCCTAAATATGCAATTGATGGAGGATTTACCAAAGGCATTACGATGGCTGACGGACGATACGAAACTAAGCTTCCATGGAGAGGTAATCTAGATTTATCAAAACATTCGGCAGATCCCACGTACCATGGGAGTCGGTGTTATGCGAAGCACGCGGCGGGAAGGTGACTGTGGCGTAATTTTTTTTACTGAGCGAAACGTTACATAATGACGCTAAGGGTTTCTATAACTTTTATACGCACACATATATACTGAAGAGCCGCATATGTGTTATATAACCAGTTGTTTACAGTTGGGTAACGCTGCCAACCGCAACGTGGGTATTATACCAACACCAGAAGCGTTAAGCTGATATGTAGTGCTTATACTTATCCCTTATGATGGAGAGCACACGCACGTTTCACGAACCCGTGTGCATGTGTGGAAGACGTTCTTGGCAGTTCTTGAACAAGGTCATCATCCCCGTGATCAGTGAACACCAGCAGCTGGTCATGACTTGTTATCGGATCAGGTCGTGATCGCGGTGACGAGGGGTTCATGTGTAGTGAAGTATGATGTATAGTACAGCTGTTGGAAATCGTGGATGCCTCGGTCATTTAGCCGACAAATTGTCTGTCGATAGAGCCGGCGACATGTCGGAATCTGAAGTCACCTCTCGCGTTGGTGAGGCATAGGCCGTCGAGGCTGGTAGGCCTGGATAGTGCTACGTCGACCAACATCAGTGGATGGCGCTTGTCGTATTCGTAGACTACATGGGCGTATGTGGCCTACGTAGCCTAGTCTACAAAGCGGCTGACAACCATTCTGCCATCATCCTCCGTCAGCATGAGGTCATCGCCCAGCCTCGTAAGAAATGAAGAGGACACCGCGTCGTTCTACCGGACTAAGTGCACTTTACTGTGCGATGATGTGAACATCATACGTAAATTTCGTTAATGTATTCCACCGGGAACGAGCAATGCTTCAGTATAGCTTGCTGAATCATAGGAATACAAATGTAATGTTTATTGGACTGCTATAAAAGCGGAGTCGACACTGGAACCACAGACGTTAATCTGATATGACGCCTGTATCGTAGGAGTATCATGCAGTGTTTATTGCTTTCTTGTAAAATTAGATAGCAAGCACCACAAACACAATTGACGTTGCACCGACATTATTCCTGCATAGGCTGTTTTTCCAAACCAGTTTAAAGACCTGGCGTGGCTCAGTGGTAGAATAACTGATTGCCACGCAGAATGCTTAGGTTCGATTCCTGCTGGGATCCTAATTTTCATTCTTTCCATTCGTCGCGTCAACGCTGCCGATGTCGGTTTTTCTTAACGCTCTCGCATTTAATGTCCGTTCTCGCCGTTCCTAGGTAGATATAAACTGTCAATCACCTGTCGACGCGGCGAAAGCCTATGGTTTCTTGGAATGGGGAGACCACCCCAAAGACGATGCCTAAATGAAAACAAAATAAAGATATTTATTCTCTCTCTCACCTGTGGCGCATACCCATGCACCGCGGCCCGTGGTAAACGGGTATGTGCCACACGTGTCTGGAGGAAAGAGTTTGACGGCGTATGCGACAGGATTTTCACGTTATTCATGTCATGACCTGACAGTCATATTCGTCAATTCCTCCTACCCTCCCATGCCAATTTTGGTCTGCAGCAAGTTAAGGAGGCGATTATGAGAGCAACCAGACGTAGGCGGCTAGATAGATAGATAAATACGTAGATAGAAACGCTCAAAGTGCTGAAGGTTCGCTAAGAAATGCTTCGCATTTAATAATCGCTCCGTGGCAGAACGACGGTTCCGTCTTTTGAGCAAGAGGCTTGTCAAATCACCCGGCCTCATGGACGAGTACGAGGCTGAAATCTGACGGTTGTTGACCGAAAGAATAGCAGAGCCAGCTGCAGATGAGGCAGCAAGGGATGTTCAGCCCATTTATTACACTCCCCATCAGCCAGTTCTTCGACAGTGGAGCAGCACAAACTTGAGGATTGTGTTTGGTGCCTCGTCACACGGTATCGACGCAAAATCACTGAATGAAAACTTGGAAAGCGGACCGAATCTGAATACTGACCTCATCGAGCTGTTGCCCAATTTTCGATGTCATCGAATAGCGCTAGTCGCAGATGTCCAGAAGGCGTTCTTGCAGCTGAGTATGGCTAGGGAGCACAGGGATGCCTTGCGATTCTTGTGGTGCGCCAGCTGTCCCGAGCAAGGAAACCCTCTCCCAGAAGTTCAAACATTCAGAATGACAAGAGTCCCATTCGGAATAAGATCGGTCCCATTCCTCCTGGCGGCAACTCTGCAGCATCACTTGGAAAAAATGAAGCAAGATTACCCAGAAACGGCCGACCTTCTGAAGAACAGCATTTATGTAGAAAACCTGATCTGCGGAACTGAGACTGTCGAGGAGGCGGCAAAGATTTATGAGAAAGCGAAAGAAATTTCGCGTGCTGCATAGATGAGTTTGCACAAACGTGGATCATTGTCGCATTGTCGAACTCGTTACGGTCGACAAATTGCTTGTAATAAACTTCCACGTTTATTAAATGATTACAACAATAAACAAATTAATATTCGCGATCTAAATTTGTCTGACTTGTATGGTTTCTTCTAAGCTTAAGCTCTTTGCCTAAAATTGTTTGTCTTTATATGATTGTACACTTAAAATGTCACTAATGCAATACCATAGTAGTGATGAAATGTTGTGTTGGTGCATCACCTTGATGTGAACAGGGTGTATACAAATGCAGGACGTTCTGTATAGGGTAACAAGCAATGGATGTATATTTTGGTAATAATAATAATAAAATTATCAGGGGTTTAACGCCCCAAGACCACGATATGATTGTAAGGGACGCCGTAGTCGAGGTCTCTGGAAATTTCGACCATCTGGGGTTCTTTAACGTGCACCTAAATCTCATAATAATAATAATAATAATTGTTGGGGTTTAACGTCCCAACACCACTATGAGAGACGCTCACCTAAATCTAGGTACACTGGCCTCAAAATATATTTTGGTGGTTTGTTCAAATTCATGTTTTGCTGAAAATGCTTTAGTACAAAGTCGATGTGTTAACAGTGTTAAGAACATGCTTGTACCTCAGCTGCTGTCTTTGACTGTACGGTGGCGAAGGACTCCCTCAATCCATTCTTAAATGGCTTTTCCCTCGCCTCCGATCACATGTGCTGTGAAGAATCAATAATCAATCAATCAATCAATCAATCAAACGTTTATTTAATGTGCCCAGGAACAACCGTAAGGTCTTTGTGCTGGCACACGAAAAAAAACAAAAAAAAACAAAGGAAACATTCATAATAAAATATCAGGGATAAAAAACGTTACAAAATTGCACATATACAACTATGCGCAGGCAGAAAAAAAATATCAACAGTGTACAAGGCTATGTAAGTACAGTGCAAAGCTCGGAGCAGAACAACGACTAGGAGCTGTGAAAAACATCGAGCTCCAAAAAGTAAGCATTGTAAAGACGTTGTATCCTGCCAATGGTCGAATGTTCACAGAGGCAGGCGGTTACATTAAAAGGTCTATTCTCTCTGGTCAGCTTAAGTGGAATTCGGAAATTAAGACAGTTGAGCAGTACAGGGCAGGATATGATACCATGCACAAGCTTGTAAAGAAATAACAGATCAGCGCGATTTCGTCGGCAGCAAAGTGATGGCAATAATAATAATCCAGCAGCGTTAGAACGAGATCCAGAGTCATTTCTAGCGAAACGATGGTTGTAAATGCTTAGGAATTTTTTCTGGACTCGCTCAATGGCGTTGCTGTTGGAATTAGGAATGCCATTCCAGATCACAGATGCATACTCTAGTTGAGGAAGACATAGCGCGGTGTACAATTTTCGGAAGGGCACAGGAGAACGGAATTCTCTAGACATTCTGCAAACACAGCCTAGGGTACGAAGACCCCGCAAAGCAACACGCTTAGCGTGAGCAGAAAAGTGTAAGGTGCTATCAAAAAGAACACCTAGATCATTGATCTCACATACCTTACACAACGACACAGAATTGACAGAATATAAAAATGGCACACTAGATGTTTTTCGAGTGAAACTCATTACCTTGGTTTTTGAAATATAATAAAGTAATAATAATAATAAGAATAGTAATAATAATAATAATAATAATAATAATAATTAATACTATTATTAGTAGTAGTAGTAGTACAGAAGTAATTAGCAATAGAAAATATGTTACCGCTGGCGTGCCACAAGGATCGGTGTTGTCACCATTGTTATTCAATTAATTTATGAATGACTTTCCCTCAGGAATTCGTAAAGCTAATGTACATCAGTATGCAGATGATACGGTGCTATTAACACGTCACATACGTTATGAAGGAGCTATTCATGCTCTTCAGAGTGCAATTCATAAGACAATGCTGTCGTTCGAAGAAAACTGTTTAATTGTTAACGAAAAGAAAACCGAACTCAAGTGCTTTCGAAGCCCTTTAAAAATACATAAGATAGATATGCCTATTTTTCTGCATACTGAACACTGGGGTCCATGCAAATGTACCGCAGTAGAAAATGTTGAGACATTCAGATACTTGGGTGTCATTTGTCACAGTGGTATGCCCTGGCAACATCACATGGCAATAAAAGTTCCAGATTGAGAAGTGTTGCATGTCTGCTTTTTAACATAAAGAGCTTGGTGCCTCTGCCAATGAAGAAAATGATAGTTCATGCGCTAGCTTATTGTGTTCTGAGATATGGTATTACAATTTTCGCATTTTGTTCAGAGCGCTGGAAAACACATATAGGCAGTTTACTCCGTAATATTCTAAAAAGTGTTGCTTACGGCAGTAAGTTAGATGCCAACACTATTTTTAATGATTTAAGATTTTGTATGTTCCAGGATTTGTTTACCAGAATGGTTATTTTGAGATACAACTGGTGTGATTATTTCAAAGTGCCGTATGTTGCGCGTCGACCACGGAGAGAAAAAAAGCGTTTTACTGAACCGAGGTCTTCTACCAGATATGGAGAAGCGTGCAGGAGTGTATATATTCATAAAATCTTCAATGAACTACGGTAAGAGATTTTTTCGGCTACTTCAAAAAAGCAGTTGAAGAAATTATTCTGTGAGCTGTGAAATTACATTGGGTATGGTCTACTTCTATGTAATATATGCTCCTATTCCCTCTTTGTACCATTTTTATTTGCTGCCAGTAAACAAGCGCTGGTGTCTATTATCCGTCTGTTCGCTGGCAACAAAAACAAAAAAAGTTATTTTGTGACTTTGTAACCACATCGCTGTAACCGGCTCTGCCGGGCCTAGTCACACAAGTATTCGGAGACTTCGACAGGCACGTTTCTTTGAACTTTTTATGGATGTGTACAATAAAGTTTTATTATTATTATTATTATTATTATTATTATTATTATTATTATTATTATTATTATTATTATTATCATTATTATTATTATTATTATTATTTTAAATAGAAGCGAAATGATGAAGCTATTCAATAATGATGACATTGCCGAAAAACCCCCTGGGTTCTTGTCGCCGTACACGATAAGGGCGAAAGCTATGTTTCAGGATATTTAGAAGCAGAACATCGAATGGGACGACTTTACCTGGGGGTATTGTGCATAATTCGACTACGTGGTGCGAGGAGCTTCCCGTACTTCCAACAATCAAGATAACAGAGCTTAGGATTCTGAAACTGAAGGAAGTGCAGAGCGCAGGACGCTGCATGTATTTGCTGACGCAAGCACGAAGGCCTATCGAGCTGTAGTGTACTTGTGCAGTGAGAGCACAGCCGGACGACGCACATCTAACCTCGTCGTTTCGAAGCGCAGGGCAGCTCCAGTGAAAACTGTCACATTGGCGCGACTGGAATTGGAATTGATAGCCGCCTTGCTCGCCTCAAGGTTTTTTTAGTTTGTGACCACTAATCTCAAGATCGAATTTCACGAAGCTCATTCTTGGACGAACCACATAATTGCACTGAGCTGGATCCGAGGGGACGCATTGAGATGGAAAGAATTTGTCCGAAACCGCGTCACCGAGATTTAACACAACACCGACAGAGCGGCGTGGCGGCACTGCCCTGGAAAAAATTACACCATCTCCCGCTAAAGGTGACCATGAGGCGATGCGAAGCCGGAGCACTTGCACGATCGCGTTCCGTTGGCGTTCGTTGGGCATGCTACCGACCTCGGGCATGCTACCAACCTCTCGTCGTGGAACGCGAAGAGGATCCCACACTACGCGCGTCGTGTCTTCCCTCTAGCCTAACCGGTAATTCTCACAGGGCGAGCGGGGAACGCAGTCGACAGGCGCGCGAGAGGGAGGCAGCGTAGGAGAGTAGAGAGATGGGGAGGGGAGGCGCATGCATTGGCGCTCATTGCGGCGCTGCGCAGGAGAGAACTTCGGCATGTCGAGCCTCCATTTCAGAGGAGTCAACCGAAGCAAGCGCTGGACTGAACGCGCGCAGCGCTCTACCACTTGAAGGGGAGTAGACTAGAGGAGGAGAGTGGCGCATGCGTCGCGAGAGTAGAAGCCGAGAACGCAGGAGAAACGCAAGCAGGTGCTGGTAGAGAGGTGGAGAAAGTAACGCGCAGCTGTTGGAAAGAAGGAAGGAGGAGAGTTGCGCATGCGTAGTGTGAGTGCGGACTACCAGGCCGAGGGACATACCCCCGAGCGACAGATGCTTCGCATCTAAAATGAATCCGGCGGACCTCGTGACCCGCGGACTGACAGCTGGCCATCCTAGTCAAGCCATTTGTGGTGGAACGGACCACTGTGCATGACGCATGGAGAGGAGATGTGGCCCATCGAGCAACCACCTGGAAGCTTCACGCCTGAGGAGCTGGAGCAGAAAAGAGGGATACAGGTGTTGAATGCTGCTGTCGACGACGAGGGCGAATTGCTCGACCTTGCTAGATTTCGCTCATCTACAAAAGTGGATCGGGTCACCGCTTTGGTTCTGCGGTTTGCGAAGAACCTGCGTGCGGAAACCAAAACACATGGTCCACTGACAGCCGAGGAGATCGAGCAGGCCCACATCCTTTGGCTAAAGAAAGCGCAAAACCCTGCGTTTTCAAACGAACTTGAGCACAGCAAGTGCATCTGCGCTGCCAAGGTACTCTCCACCCAAAGATATCACGCTGTGGACAGACAGTGACGGCCTGCTTCGGATACGAGGACGCCTTTGTTCACATAATGTGATGCACAACGAACGACACCCTGTTTTACTTCTTGGACAATATAGATACACAGTGCTTCTTGTACAGCGCACTCATCGGCAACTTCTGCATGCAAGCGTCAGAGATACCCTTGTGCAGTTGTGCGAGAGAAATTAGATTCTTCGTGGACGTCAGATTGTGAGAAGCGTTGTGCGTGCGTTTGTGGTGTGCAGGCGTTACAGTGCTACAAACATCCAGCCATCCACGGGACTTCTTCCACCAGATCAGACCACCCCGGCGAACCCCTTCGAGGTGGTAGGCGTTGACATTGCCGGACCTCTGTTCATGAAAAAATACAAGGAAGTGAAATTGTACATTTTACTCTTTATCTGTGCAGTAACGAGGGCTGTGCATCTTGCACTGGTGACTGGCATGAGTGCCGACAGTTTTGTTAAAGGGACCGACAACTGACTTTTCTCGACCCAGTTTTTTACGGCGCGACAGGAAGCTCACCTTCGTAGCGTTTGTAGCTGTAGTGGTTTATCCGAGAAGCACGTAGTAATTTTATAACCAGTATTTTTCGATCTGAAAGGCTCCAAATACGCATGGAGGCTTGCTCCAGCAACGCTGAGAATTGATAGCGATGCCGCTAGCCCTTGTGAAAGCTGTCGTTGTTCTCCTTTCGCAACAGTTACGGTAACTATGCTTAACCACCTTTATTTTGAGCTTTCCAACCATTTTTGAAAATAGCAAGCTGTTACAGTGAGATTAGTGGCTTTATACACCTTCCCGGTATTTGTACAGCGTTGTGTGCGCCTGCGCCCAAGGTTGCCTGCGCCTGTGTCATGGATGGCTTGTCCCGGCGTCGTTACTCTCTCGATACACGAGCCAAGCCAAGTAATCGAAAACGTAACTGTGCATATGCACGGCCGCACCGAGTAGCAACGCGCGTCATTTCTGAGATGAAGTGTAGGTAGCAAAACTATGTCGCTCCAAAATCTTAGCGACCTGGAAACTGCGTGCACGGTTGCATGAGCACGCTGAAAAGTTGCTCAAGACGCGCTGACGAGCATGGGATCATTACGTCACGCGAAGGCAGCGCCACTTTAATGCATACTACTAACGGAAGCCTATATGTACATTATTATGGAGTAATACTTTTTAATATAAAGAAACGAACAATATTTCAATACTAACAAAAAAATCGTCGACCGCGTACAGCAATCAACGGTCACGTGGCCGTCTTCATCGGATGATTCATGTTTTCGCCGCCAGAGGCGCCACAGGTCATTTTTCGCGACTATCAATTAAGAAATAAAAATATAAATCCATCTCTCACGAAAAAAATTGGGGGACGCTTAAGCTTCGCCTTTAAGAGTTGAACGCGATAGCGCCATTCTGTTCCTAGTGCGCAGTTCCAACACTACGAGTGTTTAACAGAATGCGCGCACTAAGGTGTGTGCCTTAGGTAATGGGTAGCATGCTTTAAACCGGAGCTATTATGCGCGAGAAACTTTTTCGAAGTTGCAATGCACCCACTACGTGGTCTTAAGGGAATATGCGCAGTAATGTGTGTGCCTTTTGTAATGGGTGGCTGTCTTTAAACTGTTGAGACGCGCGCTCGGCAGAGCTGCGCAAGTGAACAACTCGCGTCCCAAACAACAACTGAACTTTTATTATCACCCTTCCTCTCGAAGATAACTTTTTCGTGCGGGCGCATGCGCTCTCTGCACCGCACACAGAAGCGCCGCTTTGCGTCGCCACAGTACTCCCCCCCTAGTGAGTGCGCGCGCAACGGCCGCACTCGGACTATCCACTGCGGTTCATAAGTTCATGCGCACCGGGGGTCTCGTACACCGTCCACTCCGCGTGAACCGTTTGAGGACTTGTTGGGGCTGCGCTACGTGGTCTGCCGGGGGTGCCTGCGAAGATGGAGCTCGAGGTAGTGCGGGTGCTTCGCTGTCGGAGTCCACGTGTGCTGATTTTACGCGGTCCAGAGAAACCACGTCGTGACGACCACCTCTGTCGATTGTAATGTGCTTGTCTGCCCGTCGCAGCACCTTGAAGGGGCCGTCGTACGGGGGCTGGAGTGGACGCTGTACGGCGTCGTGCCTCACAAACACGTGAGAGCAGGAGGAGAGTTCCCGGTCCACGTAGACTGACCGGGCTGCGGGCGGACGCGGAGGAACAGCGCGTAGCTTGCTCATGATGTCTCGTAGTCGTGCGGCGTAGTCCGCGTTCGCGTACACGTTCTCGTCCTTACTGGTAGTGAAAAACTCCCCTGGGAGGCGAAGCGTTGTTCCGTACACCAGTTCAGCGGAGCAGCATCCAATATCTGCTTTCAGAGCCGTCCTTACGCCCAACAGAACAAACGGCAGTGCCTCTACCCAACTGTGACTCGTCTTCAGAGGCTCGTCTTCAGATGGCGATGGAATCTTTCCACTATACCGTTGCTTATCGGATGGTAGGCAGTTGTTCTGATGCGGTCAGTACCCAAGAGCCGGGTGACGCTTGCGAACAGGGCTGACTCAAACTGTGTTCCGCGATCCGTAGTAACGGTTGCCGGCACTCCGAAGCGGGCCACCCAGTGAAAGATAAATGCGCGGGCGACGGTATCAGCAGTCATGTCTGGAATGGGCACTGCCTCCGGCCATCGCGTGAAGCGATCGATGCAGGTTAGCAGGTAGCTTTGTCCCTGGCACAACGGCAGTGGTCCCACAATGTCAACATGCACATGTGCAAACCGACAGTCCGGCAGAGGGAAGGATCCCAAGGGGGTCACAGTATGTCGCTGAACTTTGGAGCGCTGGCACGCGAGGCACTCTCGTGTCCAGTGTCGGACATCCCGGTTTATTCCTGGCCACACGAACCTCGCTGTGCATAGCCGTTGCGTGGCTCGAATCCCGGGATGCGCCAGGCTGTGCAGCAAGTCAAAAATGCTGCGACGGAGGTTCGACGGGACGAACGGTCGGGCCCTGCCTGTAGACATGTCGCAGCATACGGATCCTGTGGGTTCTGCCAACCATTGCAGCTTCAAGGCGCTGGTTGGGGACGTCAGTAGACGCTTCAATTCTCCATCACTGCGTTGAGCCGTCGTAAGTGTGGTGAAGTCCACGCCGCTCGGCAGGCTGATGGCATTCACTGGACCGCGCGAAAGAGCGTCGGCAGCAGCACTATCCGTGCCACTAACATGGCGTATATCTGTCGTGAATTCTGCGATGTACGACATTTGGCGGAGCTCCCGTGCCACGTGCGCTCCAGAATCGGAGTTCGCGCGCAATGCGTAGGTGAGTGGCTTGTGATCCGTGAGCACAAAAAATTCTTGTCCTTCCACATAATGTCGGAAATGCCGGATAGCCGCGTATATGGCCAGGAGTTCCCTACCGAAGGTGCTGTACCTTCGTTCGGACGGGCTCAGTTTTCTGGAGAAGAAGGAGATTGGTCGCCACACTCTGCTCACCCTCTGCTGCAACACGGCTCCAATCGCTGCATCGGAGGCGTCTACCATAACACACTGAGGAACACCCAGCTGCGGGTACGTGAGCATGGTAGCATTTGCGAGAGCTTCCTTAATCATCCGGAATGCTTGTGTGGATTGGTCGTTCCACTGAATGGCAGTTGCCTTAGATCCAGATGCCGCAAGTAGGCTGTGGAGAGGGTGAAGGATGTTGGCGCATTTCGGGATAAACCGACGATAGAAATTCACTAGTCCCAGGAACTCTCGCAGCTGGCGGAGGTTTCTCGGCTGTGGAAACTGCCGTACTGCTTCCACCTTGTCCTTCTGGGGCTGTACTCCGGCACTTGAAATGCTGTGGCCCAAAAATGATAGTGTCGGTACCCCAAACACGCACTTTGCCGTATTTATAACGATGCCGTTCTCTGTCAGTCGCTGGAGTACGTAGCGCAGATGCCGCTCGTGCTCTTCAGGAGTGCTGCTAGCAATCAGAAGATCATCGAGGTATACCTTGCAAAAGTCGAGGCCACGAACAACGCCATCCATAAACCGTTGAAAAGTTTGGCCGGCGTTGCGTAAGCCGAAAGGCATGCGTAGGAACTCGAACATTCCGAACGGCGTTGTTATTGCGGTCTTGGGAATATCCTCCGGTGCTACGGGTATCTGATGATATGCTCGCACTAGATCTATTTTAGAGAAAATGGTAGCACCATGCAGGAAGGAGGTCATGTCATGAATGTGCGGGACTGGGTAACGGTCTGGCACGGTCACCCGGTTCAGCGCTCGATAGTCCCCGCAAGGGCGCCAATCACCGTCTGTCGATTTTGGGACCATGTGAAGAGGTGACGCATATGGGCTGGATGAAGGACGTACTATCCTGAGTTCCATCATGTGGGCAAACGCCTATCGAGCCAACCGCAGCTTCTCGGGTGACAGGCGCCGTGGTCGCGCATAGACCGGTGGGCCTGTAGCCTGTGGCTGTCGCGTCAGCTCTGGGAACTCTTGTAGTATTGCGGTGAAGTATGCTTCTCCAGCCGGACTAAGCAAGGCCGGGCTGATAGGGGGGTGCCAACACGGCGTGCCCTGTACCGCTCCCCGAGAAGCAGGGTCTTGAAGCCGTTTGTTGCGGACGTCGACCAACAGACCAAAGAACTGGAGAAAGTCTGCGCCTAGTATGGCGAATTTGACCTCAGCAGCTATGAACACCCAGCTAAACGTTCTGCCGAAAACGAAGGTCAGCGACAGTGAACGATGGCCATATGTTGTTATCACCGTGTTATTGACAGCTTGCAAGGGCGATGTACTAGGTTTCTTTCTTTCAGCTTGTGACGCCGGTATAACGCTCACCTCGGCGCCTGTGTCAACTAAGAAACGTATTCCGTTGTTGCGGTCGGTAATAAAGAATACTGAGGGACGACTTGGAGGCAACGTAGTAGCACTGGTCGCCCTCAGTGCCTGCCGCGGCCGTTTCCCGAGTGCGCGCACTGTGGGACACATTTACGCGCACTACTTCCGAACCTCCGATGATACCAGCAGATATGCTCGTGCTGCTTTTGCGGTAGCGGCGTGTTAGGCTCGGTTATCGTTTGCGCCCTCCTGCTTGTGTGCAAAGCTGATACTGTTTCGGCAAGTCGAGCAATCTCCTCACGCATCTCTTGAAGTTCGTTTAGAGGCTGTCGCACTTGCACGGCAGCCATGGGTGTGGGTGGTGTCATTGCTATCAGTTTGTCAGCAAGTTCGGCGGCTGCGGTTAAATCCTTGTGCTCTGAGGCCGCGATGACCATGCGGACGCCTGAAGGCAACTTTTGCAAAAAAAGTTCTCGGAGCAATACTCCATCTATCGTGGTTGATGTCTCGCCGAGCAACTGTTGCATGTGCCGCAAAAGCTGACTAGGAGTGCGGTCGCCGAGTTCCGTGCCGCGAAGCAATTGCTGCAGTCGTTGTGGTTCGGAGGACGTAACTCGGCGAACCAGGGTTACTTTTAGTGTTGCATATGCGTTTTCGACAGGTGGTGCGAGCAACAGATCCCTGATTTCACTGGCTATGGCGGGCGGCAGACTGCTGACTACGTAGTGGTATTTCGTAAGGTCTGCGGTGATTCGTCTGGCTGCGAACTGAGATTCCACTTGTATGAACCAAAGTGCGGGGTCCGCAGTCCAAAAAGGGGGCAGCTTACCGTCGACTGCGGAGACTGTCGGAGTGGGGTCGGTCGTGGATGTTGAATCCATGTTGCGGCTGGTTCGACACTCCGGTCGCTGCGTGTTCGAATCACGTCCGGGTCACCAATGTTGAGACGCGCGCTCGGCAGAGCTGCGCAAGTGAACAACTCGCGTCCCAAACAACAACTGAACTTTTATTATCGCCCTTCCTCTCGAAGATAACTTTTTCGTGCGGGCGCATGCGCTCTCTGCAACGCACACAGAAGCGCCGCTTTGCGTCGCCACAAAACCACCAAGTCGTTATGATATTGACATGGTGTGACGCCCGATGGCAATGTACGCTTGTACCACGAAATATTACTCCGATGTTACATCTCGTACTTTGACACCTGTATACAGGACGCGTATTTTTGGGAAGCATGAAAGCTACTTTCAGTGCATCTCCAAGCAGTGGCGTGGCTGTGTGGTAGAACACCTGCTTGCCACGCAGACGGCCTGGGTTCGATTCTCACTCGGACCCAACATTTTTATTATTTATTTTATTTGCAGCTTTTTCGATTTTTCGGTCACGGACAAGATGATGATTTTTCGCTCACAACCAACGGCCCCGACGCCGACGGCGGAATTTCTGCGATACGAGCTCTTTAACGCTATCGCGTTAAAGCAGGGTTGATTTGAGTAAGTGCAATGGACAATCTTTACATCAGTGGAGTCAACTCATTTCATATTCTGGGCAGTTGTCGGTCCCTTTAAGGCATTTCGCTGCTTTATATCGTGCGGAGGGTTGTGCAAAGTGGTGTATTCGGACAACGCCCAGACGTTTAAGCGCGCTTCAAAGGAGCTCGCGCTTCTTTGGAAAGCTCTCCGGTACCCTGAAACTGTAAGTGTTTTCGCTAATGCCAACATAGAATGGAAATCTATTGTCCAACATGCTCTATGGCGGGAGAGCTTTTATGAATGCCTTGTTCGCAGCGTAAAAAATGCTTTGAGGAAGGTTGTGGGCCGCCAGTGCCTTGACTTTGTTTATCTGTCAACAGTATTGGCCGAAGTAGAGGCTGTCATCAATTCTCGACCCCTAACGCAGGTGCAGGACGACCCGAGTGACGCTGCCCCATAACCCCAGCCAGTTTTCTTACTGGCAGACGCCTTACGAGCCTTCCCGAAACGGGAATCGCAACGTGGGTGTCTAACGTGTTTTCCCTTCGAACGCTTTGGAAGAAGTGAAAGCAGATGCTCCGCGCATTTTGGCAGGCCTTGCGGCACAAATATCTTTTGCAGCTGCGCTCGTCCTATGCATCGAAGCAAACAAAGAAGGCAGGGCCTAAAGTTGGGCACGTTGTGTTAGTGCAAGAAAACATGCCGCGCCTGCTATGGAAATATGGTGTCATCGTTTCTGTTCTTTTCAGGCGATACGAGAAGATATCCCCTCGAAGTTTCGCAACATTAGAATGAGCCAGCTCATTCGGCGGGGCAGTGTTGTGAACGGCGCATATCTTTTCGTTTTGCTGACGGCGATTCCGCGACAGAGCCATTTCCGGTTTTAACGACGCCGCCTCTGTCAGCTCCCTCTGGGAAAGAGAGGCGCCCGAGGGGAAAAATTGGAGGTGCGCGGCTGAGGCGAGTAGACGAAAAAGAGCAGTTGAGTAAAGACGCGACGACGGCCGCTCTGACCAATTCCTTGCGATGTATTTGGAAGTGATTTTTGCGCCTGTGTAAATATTGTAAATAAACCCAGTGTACCCTAATCGAACTGTGCCTTCCTAAATAACGACATCTACAACCATATTGAAAAACAGCGCGAAAACACAAGGACGAGACAGATGAAACGGGACCAGCGCTGAGCATCTACAACCGAAGGAATTCACTACAGTTACCTTGTTCGGCAGCATGTATGAATCAGCGTGGTTTCTGGTAATAAACAGTTGGGAGTTGGCGCCCGAGTTTGTCACCGCGTGTCTTCACTTCGTCCCCGTCCTTATTGCGCCATACCTGTGTTTCTCAAGTGATGAACCTACTAGCGCAGCGAAAGCCCTGTTTTAAATTGTGCTGTACCTTATGGTACGACAAAGCTTCGAACTTCTTGTACAGTGCTTTTCAACAAGCATCAATTTTTATTCGTTTGTTTTAGAAACTAGAACCGGACCTTATCGCACACCACAACCTCTGAGTTCAATTAGTGTCCATAGTCAGTAATGAATCAATCTTAAATATTCTTTCAGTGTAATGATCCCTTTTGTTGCCTGTTCTTTTTTTAACTCGGCTGTTCCCCACGCTGCGTGATTCTGGCTCACTGAGCACTTCTATATTTAACGCACTTTTCTTGCGAAACAAATTTAGTTGACCCGACACTTGGTGGATAAAATAGAATTTTCTCATTAAAATAAGACATGGTTACTAGACATGCCCAGCCAAACTTATCTGAACAGAGTGCACTTTTGTCAGGTTTCAAACAGGTCCTTAAAATCCCTGGAAACTCTTGAATTTAAAAAGTACATTTTCAATGCTCTTGAAGGTCCTGGAATTATATCATTTCTTAAAACACTTGAATTTCGGGAGCAGTGCAGTGTAAAGTCCACAGTGTGCCCTGCTTTCTGCTGTCGATTAGCATTCATGCGGCAAACTTTCCATTTCAGCAACAATAGACCATGCAAGTTTGTATGTATTTTGTTTGTTCACATGCCTTGTCCTATCGTTCATTTCACTCATCACCTGTCAGTTCATCTTGTCATGCTTTCTCTCTCTCTCTCTACTTATCTCCTTACGACTTCACTCTTGTCTCCTGCGTTTATGCTGCTTTTTTCCCTGTCAAGTGAGTGATGCATGTGGCTAGTACACTGTAACGATCTCAAGCCTTGCTAATACTAGAGAAGTCTCAGCACCCGTCCTGAGCATTTGCTGTGTGTTGGGAACTGCTTTAGATGGCACCAAGGCTAGACTTTTCTACAGTATAATAATGCATTTAAAACTCTCTTACAAAACCTGATTCCCATTCTAAGGGGAAAGAAAATGCATTCCCCGGCAGGTACTCATAAGGTTGAACGCTGTTGTCAACCCAAATTACTGAAATTTACCTGGAACCAAAACCGATTTAACAGATTTTTTCTGGAACAAATTAGTAAAAAAAGTACTAATTTCATTCTATTTTTTACACATATGTTTTTTTTTCTTCAAGCGCAGGCACTAACGCTATTGCATTAAAACGTCTGTCACCCATAGTCACGAGCCTGATTTTATTTTGACAGGGTTACATGCCACCCACTTGTACAAAAGAGTGGACTCAACAGTTGCGCTGTTTCGTACCAGATATTGCAATGGGTGGTGGTGGTTTATCGTTCCTGACAATGCTCCCACAGGAACCTTACTGTCTGCTTTCGTCATTTCATGATTTATGTGATAGACGACAATGAATAATAATAATAATAATAATAATAATAATAATAATAATAATAATAATGATAATAATAATAATAATAATAATAATAATAATAATAATAATAATAATATAATAATAATAATATCTGGGGTTTAACGTCCCAAAACCACGATATGATTGTCTCCTCGAAACTTTCTTGCTCGTCCTGCTCGCATAATCACTGCATTTGTTCTCCCCGTCCTTGTATTTCGGCTGCATGTCATATTTCACGTAGGCTCAATGTTCGATACACTTCAACAGACTTTTCACACGAGCACGCGTGGGTTAGCGGTAAAAACAATGCCATGAGGTTTTGGATGTCTCTATGTTACAATTTTAGGTTTCGATGGACTGAAAAACCCCTTTCTCGATTTTACGAACTTCCTGATTGAACAAAGTAGTTTGAGCGTGGTGATGGCTTCGTTAAATTGGTTTTAAGCGGTGCATGTATGAGTGCGATCAATTTAGTCAGAATTTGAAACACTGGCACAGTAGAAAAGAAATTCCTCGTTCGGATGCCGTTTTTTAGCCCTTGAAAAAATATTTTTTGCACTGTAGCCCTGCAATCTTCCAGAGCAGTTTTAGTCCCAAAAAATATGAAACCGCTCTATACGGGCGCCTCGTCCTGCCAGATGGGGATCCCTACATAGCCTTTTTTTTCACTTCTTCCTTGGCCTTACCTGCAACGCCTCACCCGAGCGCGAGCAACCGCGAAGCCCGACGCTTCATAGAGGACATGGACGCTCGCAGCGAAGCACTGAACAACTACGAACTGGTGTGCAAGGTGTTCCTACATTAAAATACCGCTCTTCCCTTCAGCGCATGTGTTGAGAGAGGGGTCAGTGTAGCACCTTACTTCTTTACGAGGAAACGTGGAAGGATGAGCGACAACAACTTTGAAAAACAGTTCCTGATGCAAGTTAGCAACGTGTAACACTATGTGACAAAAGCCACAGCAAGCCTGCCAGCCTTCTCTGTACCATACAAGCCACAGTAGTTCGTTGTAGTTTGCGTAAACTTGTGCTATAGTGTTACAGCAATAAATTTTTTAAGCAAAGTAGCGCAAAAGTAATCAATTACTGTAATTGCCCACTTACTTTTATGGGGCTGTAATTGGCCACTGTAATCAGTAACATTTTAAATGAAGTACTTGTTATTGCAATCAGTTACTTACTTTATGTAACGTGCACAAGTCTGATGCAAATACGTATGTGACCGACGCCCCTTCGAGGGCAGAATTTCTGTGTGCTCGCCAACGCAGAGTTTTTCGCGTACGACACCGTCACCGAAATCTGTGAGTCATAACAAGCTTCGCTTTAAAAAAAATGTTGCAGTGGCTTACCTCGGCAATGCCAGGATAACGTAGCGTTAGCAAAGGTTCAGCTGATTGTTCTTAGCTTTCCTGATTGTCTAGGATTAGCTTGATCATCATGCTTACTGCTGTTCCAATGACACACACACGGTATACGTATTATGTGGCACGTGTATATTTATTTTGCCAGGCAACTACGTACTTCGGGATCCGATGAGTTAAGCTTCTCCGCTCGTCTGCGCCGTTGATCAGCATTTGCGCTCTCCTTCTCCATGGCTATACCACACTGGCAAACGCCAGTCAGAGGCGCTACCAAGCGGCTCCAGCGCAGTGTCAGACGGCGACTGCACAGCGAAGGCGAATAGCTGCGCGCGCGCCGCCGCCAATACGTCTGCCAAGGCTACGACGTCGATTCCACGAAAGATCAAAAAAGGTGCATACTTGATGTTTCCGATTTTCCTGATAATTTTGTATGTTGTGCACATATGACTGCACAGCGCGAAATCGCAGTTTGCTTTCAAATAAAAAATGTTTTCAACACAGGAAAATTTGACAAGTGTCGCCGGTTGACGACGACCATTTTACGAAGAGTGCGTTTTCGTAAATTCACAACCATGCTGGCAGCTACTGAAGCTATATATTACAGATATCTTTCTTTTTAGCGGAAGTAGAAGTAAAGAGGAAATAGCTCTTATCATTTCATGGAATTTTGAGCAAATTATGTATTTTTAAAAATTCACGAAAAACGCTGCGTTTTTGAAAATCAGTCAAATTTGGGACGCTATGGCTATTTCTGTGAACATCTTAGCTTATTCATATTTGCAGTATGAATAGGCCTTTATGTGAATAATGAACCTCTGCATTTGTATTTCTCTAATAGTTTTCAAAGTAATAAATTTTCATGCTCCAAACACCAAAAAGACAAAAGTGCTCCTCGATTAAAAAATCCATAATAAAAAAACCACAATCTCAATTTTGTTCAAAGTCCCCCAAAATGTTCTCAAAGGACAATACAATGATATTATGAAAAAACATGTTGCATCATTCTTTATTAAAACAAAAGCAGAAAATGTCAAACATTCTGTTTCCAGAGCGTGGTGGCTACTGCGTAAAGGACAGCTCTAGTAACAAGAAAATACAGTAACGCGTCTTTCTTCTTCTCTGAGCTTCGCTAAACAACAGTAATGATCTATTGTCGGAAAGTGGGAACTGTTTTGTAGTGAAGTGGGAACAAATAACGGAACACCTTCTCTGCCCATCTACTCTCCTTCATATTCCTTAGCCTTTCTTCGAACCTTCATATTCCTTAGCCATTCTTCGAACCACGGGTCCGTCACGGCAGCGCCGCGGCGCGGCAGTTCACCGCAAAAGGCCCTCGCTCCTCCCATGTATTCGCGCGGCGCTTTGGACACTCCTCCTATTCTAGGTCACTCTAACCCAAGCATCCTGCATCGCCAGTGACTCTAAAGGCTGTTGTACCAGGCCCCGGAAAGTCTCAAATTCCAGCGATCGCTGCAGAGGGCGAAAAAATGAACCACGGCGAGTTCCATCAATATGCGCACATAGTGGAGCTACTAACTTTTCTTTTAGTGGTCGGCTATTTTAGTTTGCATTTTTGCCAGCTAAGGGCGCTAAACTGATCAATTTTTTTACTTTAAGAAATTGTTTTGCGCAAGCCAATCAATTATTCAAAGATGTAATTTTGCATTGGGCAAATCGAGAGTTAATTAATTTAGATTTAATTGGCGTATCTGCTTTTTAATTTAAGTGTCAACGTTTTAAGACTTCACTGATGACTAGCTGGACCAAAATACAATTTGTATCGATCTTTTCCGTGGCCGTTTGCGTTTAAATTGTTCGACGACAACATAAATGCGGAAGCAGCTTTCGCTTAATTTCGCAGACGTCGTTTAACTTTTGCAGCAATAGTAGCGCACTCACTTTACCGGCGAATTTAGGAATGCCGCAGCGATCGAGATCGAAGGGTACGTTTGACGCTACGTTTCCATGGAGTCGATCTGTTGATTCCGCACCGTAAACAGGTAAACCTGCGCGTCGTCATGCTCTTGTTTAATGGTCCGTCGTCGTTCCATGACGAATACATGAACCATATATTGTTGTCTATCAGCTTTGCATTGCCGTGTAACTTGCACGTGCGACACGTCTATTTTGTGAGTTGGGTGTACTGTACTTGAAGGGATTGTCGATACCGGATTGGATTGGATTGTCGGTAGCGCAATAGGAAGCCTAGGCAATTTGAAGTGGTTATGCGCGCAGCGGTTCTTCTAAGAAGCGAGCACAAGTTAGCTTTTACACAGATTTTATGTCGGCGTAAGGCGGTAACAGCGGTGATTATAATGATCACATCGTGTTAAACATTTAGATTATGTGGGGTTGACACACGGACCACATCACTCCCACGACCCGCGACCCGACCATCGACCGAAGGAGTAAGCGGTAACCTTTGTTTTCTACTAGAGTGGACTATCCCTGTACGGTACATTTATGAGTTATTGCTAGTGCAGCAATAAAGTGTTGTTTGCTGCTGTAGCCTGTTGCCTTATTCGCCCGAACCCGTCGTAGCTGCGATGACTCGCGCTACGGGAAGGGGACGTTGACACGTGCACGGTACGACTGTGTGCGGCTGGAACCGGAGCTAAGGTTCTGATCAGCCGTGCATAAAGCGGACCCCTTCAATTATTATCAGCAGTGCTCAAAATTAATGGGGTCTCTGGGGGTCTCATACCCTCCACCGATACTGAGATATGGGACCCATCTCGCCAGAATGTAGGAGCGTGTGTGTGTTGGGACTGTCGAGACTGTTCAGAAACTGTTTTCTTTTTTCTTGATCTCACGAATCGATTACTACAAATTTTGCCTGATTAGTAGTTTCTACCTCCCACCCTCTAACGGCCATGGTGAGTGTATTTTTCAGATTCTTGCAGCAATTTTTATGGTCCCTTTCAGGGCTGGGCAAAGGTACTTTGAAATTGTATCGCGATACGATACAAGATACTCGGGCAAGAAGTATTTGAGATACAGATACAAGATGATTCTGCAATAACTGTATCCGATACGATACTCCCCAATTGTATCTTAAGATACTTCGATACACTTGCAAACTTGCCAATATAGATATACTGGGTGTTCAAAGTTAAGCATTATGGTTTTGTTAAAATTCAGCCCTGGGAACAACGTGAAAACCACCTTCGCAGATGAGTTTTTTACCCAGGGGGACACAAAGTGAGACAATAATTATCGCTCTCAGCCGCCCACTTAACTAAGATTGAATAATGAACTTTTTAATGAGTGCAGCAAGCGGGCGTGTTTGTATTGAAAAGTTGGAGGCAGCCGCGTTTCTACGCAGTTCCACTTGGAAGAATTCTTCTAGCATGTCTGTGCCCCGTGATATACCGCTGCAAACTTTAATTGCAGTTTGCACAATTACGCATGCAAGACAGTGAGCACTGGCGCGAAGCTCCTCCCCGATTTGCCGTAGCAGTTGCGTGCGTCGTTTAATTTGACAACGGATCGAAGGCATAGGCAAAGATGATAACGGTTACCCTTTTGCTACCGGCTGGCGATAACAAGCAATGACTGCCCGTGACATCAGGGCGGAACATTGCGCCGATCGCTTTGTGTCCCCCTGGGTACATAACTTATTTGCAAAAGTGGTTTTCACGTTCTCCCCAGGGCTGAATTGTAAAAAAACCATGAAGCTTGGCTTTGAACACCCGGTATGTAATGAAGCAGCAAAGGCCTATGCAGAAATGGGTTTACTTGAAAATTCTTTACCTGCGACCAACTTTGTTTAATTTTAACAAAACATCTATTTGTATCACAAGATACAAACTTTCTTGTTCAAGGTATATCAGTTTCATTCCTAAACAACCTATTGGGATTTGTTTGGCTGCTTAACATGAAGGTCTTTAACCGCTGCACTCTTAGTGGTTTTTTCTTGACACTTCTGTAATATTGGGCGTCGCTGCCCTACTTGGCGACCAGCTAGCTGGTTTCCATCTACTTGCAAGAACCCTAATTATTAAGGCCTCCGCACAATGACGCAAATACCGCCGTGTAGTCTTACCTTGTCCGCAAGCGTGTTATTGCTTTCGTAATACCGCATCCACCGACAGGTGTAGAGCAGCAACAACGTTGGTAGCGATATTGTTTGTGACGCATCGTGTGAAGATGATGAACTACATAGTCGGCGCTCACACTTATTACCATTTCTACTCCGAGATAACGTAGCCGCCAGGAAACGTCTCAGACGTATTCTTGCGGCACAAAACGCCGCAGGGCCCCGCCACGGTGGCCTAGTGGTTATGGCGCTCGACTGCTGACCCGAAGGTCGCGGGATCGAATCCCGGCCGCGGCGGCTGCATTTTTGATGGAGGCGAAAATGTTTGAGGCCCGTGTACTTTGATTTAGGTGCACGTTAAACCCCAGGTGGTCGAAATTTTCGGCGCCCTCCACTACGGCGTCTCTCATAATCATATCGTGGTTTTGGGACGTTAAACACCAGATATTATTATTATTATTAAAACGCCGTAGGTTATCACTGCTATTCACACTCTTGCCACTTCTAGCTCTGCTTACGTGCAGGGTTGTAACAATAAGAATACTTTAAGGTGATCTAAAAAGGAAAACAAATATTTATTTATTTATTTATTTTATATTATTTTTATTTTATTTATTTACATATACTGCAACCCTAGTGCAGGGCTAGAGCAGGAGTGGATAAGTTATACATAACTAATACAACAGAGAGAAAAAAATATGTAAGTCGAATAGCAAGGTGGTTCCGTACTAAACAATCTAAGTGAATAGGTATACAGGGTGTTCCACGTAAGCAGAACCAAATTTTAAAAAGAAACAAGTGGTTAACCGCCGCTGAATGCAACGAAAGGTATTCGGTTTACCGTCATGTGGCGCTCCTTATGGTATGTTTTCTACTAAGCTTAACTGGTTAATTAAATGAGGTCAATTATGCAACATTTTAATATTCACTTTAGGGCCAACTGCGCTTCGACACATCGTGGAGGGCATTTAAAAACGACCAATCCAATTTTTCTTTTCGGCAGCGTACATGCTACGTGGCGAATATTTTCGACCTTTTAAAGATGGCCCGAGAAATATGAAATGAAACCACGTTCACAGACAGTTAAAAAATAAACAAAGCAGAGAACGTATTTTAGCAGCAGGTTACAAAAGATATATTACTATAAACAGACGGGCGAAAAACTATGCAGATGACTAGGTAATGTATGGGATGCAAATGGAGGACAGCAAAGAAAGCACGTGTGCTAACAATCAAATTATCACTAAAAGAACTTCTCGAATAATTGAGCAGGAAGAACAAAGACACCGTACGTCAAAATATTTGCTGTTACGTAAATGCTTCTTCTATTGCATCTAACGTCGGCACCGATAGTGGGACGGTTGTTAGAATCTCCTTTTCATGTATGTCAGTCTCATCGTACTATGCAAGCCAAGCTTACATCAACAAGATATTTCAAATCGCTGATGTGTGAAAGCCGCGAGATGCAAAACAAACCCCAATCTTGCATTCTTAAGAATGCAAGAATGGGGTTGCAACGAAGCACCACGCATGAAAAACTTCGATAGCGACAGTACAGCGGCATCAGAATTTGTGCGAATCACGCCGCATACATTGGAGTACGTAGCAGAGTGCAGTGGCTATGAACAAGTGTCATGACATCAACACAGCTGAAAAGAAAGAAAACATTTAGAAAAAACGGTAGGCTGCGCGTACACGTTCGCACGCTTGATTCTGTCGAGATAGCTGGAGCGCCTTTACGTGACCCTGTTCCACCCATAGGGACGCCTCAACCTCATCGCCTGTGCTCGCTGGAGCGCTCTGGCGGAAATATACACGAATGTCGCTGTCGTTAGTTTTATTCAGGTGGCTTAGTGACAGTAATATCAGCTTGAGAACCGCAGTTCCTGTCGACATTTATTGTTTCGCACGGTGGTGTTTCTATAGCAGTATCTTGTATCTTAAGATACACGATACATTATTGAATGTATCGGAAATACAGATACAGATACTCGTTTTGGGAGACGTATCGCGATACAGAAACAAGATACCCAAAGGGTATCTAAGATAGTATCTAAGATACATGTATCTTCGATACTGCCCAGCACTGGACTTCCTTTAAATGAACACACTGCACTGCTTTTAGATCAGTCCCCATTGAAAGGCCTCTTTAAACTATGATCAGGTGGTGCAGATAGTTCCACAAGGAGTGAGGAAATTTTACATGGATACATGCGATCTATTAGCAATTGATCAAAATAAGTGCTTTGATGCTTTATGGAGAATATTCGGTCGTGAATTTTACATAGCTAGAGCTTTTCGTGGCTTTTTTGTACCTTTCTGACTGAAAGCATATTTCTTCTAACAGTTGTGTTGAGTCTGCGTTGGTTGTAAAAATTACTTCATCATAACACCTCCGAATCTTCTCAGTACAAAGAACACCAAGGAGAGATAGGTCCAGTACCCAGATCAGGACATCTAGGCCCTTCAAATCAAGGCTCGAGGCTGTTGCCCCTACAGATAGTCGTCTGTTGACTCAATACAATTCATTTCTTGTGATGCGTTCACTGCTGCAACATTTATTCCCCCACTTTCATTCCCGTCATTTAGCATCTCCTCCATCACTGGACTTCCCTGCAACAACGAGAATCAGTGGTGTGCCTGACGGTGTGCTTGATGAATTTTATATTGTCATAAAATACACATAAAATACAGTGCATTGGCTAGCAGTTTTTTATGTACATTCTGTGAACAGGAACAATGTCATTTATTTATTTATTTATTTATTTATTTATTTATTTATTTATTTATTTATTTATTTATTTATTTATTCAGTGAACAATCAATGGTAGATGTGTCATCAGAATCCCCAGAGTCTTGCAGTCGTCAAGCCTTGCTGAATCCACCACAGTCACCTGTGGCACGTGTGCTCACACACAGTAAGTTTTTTCTGGCAATTACTAAGAGCATTCATAACAATTTCTCAACCCATATCATCTGAAGGCACACCAAGAGCTCGAACCAGGACACAAGTGCCTACGCCGCGCTCTTTCACATCTCGGCTTTTGGGAGCTGCTTCCATAAATTGTAAGTTTCATTGTTTACTCGATTGAAATTGTGTATTTCATCTGATGTGTTTTTACTAAAGTGGATATAGAATGAATGTAATGATGTCTACATTCAGAACACCAAGATTTTCCCGACTTCTCTCCAGAGCTGTCAGCATCAGGACATGAGACCAGTAAGTTGGTGCTTTCCAAAAATAAAACACGATGCCCTTGCTCCTACTCAAATATTTGTAAAGTGATATATAGCGCTCTTTTCCAGTGCCCCTCAACATGTCTCCACCAACATCACAAGAGCAAGCATCCAAGGGGGCACAGGAGCCATTGCCAACAGCACCGTCTACACAGAGTAGGTTTTCTTCCCCTTATTAAACCAAGATTTTTTGTGTGGCTGTTTACATAGCAGTGCCAGTAAGCGTGCCTTCGTTCTGCAAAGCAAAAAGGAAATATTCCCGCATACTTCCTCAGTATATAAATATCAGCACTACAACTGGCTAATGATACAGCTCATTACATTAAATGGATGCTTTCATTAAATAAATGCACTTTTGTTTTAACGTTTTACTGTCTACCACTGGCTGTGTGACTACTCTTGGCCAATCATGTACGTGGCTGTGTGACAAAAAATACATTTTGCCTGTTTTAATTGTTGTTGTCATGACATGAAAAAACACCAAATTAGCCTTTTACACTAACCTGACCTGGTATTTGCATTTGGGCATAGCTTGAAAATTTTGTAAAGATGCACACAAAATTCCAGGAAATAATATGTTGCACTAAAAAAACAAATCTATGAGTTTCTATTGTACCAAACTTAGCAAACCATTTAACCAAAGTGTAAGTTTTAAAGCCTTTTGACTAGACTTAGTGTTAGTGATGTGACTTTTTGAATTCCCAGGATTCCCTAGAGCCAGAACCAGGACCCGGCAGGTGCTCACTCCACCTTCTATGAACAGGTTTCAGCGCTACCGCGATGTGAACTCCCGCCTCCGTCAAATTGTTGCAAGACTTAAAAAGACCAAAAGACCAATTTCTTCTCGTGCGCAGCTTCCTAAAGTAGGCAGGTACCTAAACAAGGATTTTTGGAAATTCTAAGAGGGAGAATGCCTCTGCAGCCACTGAAAAAACATGGAAGACGATGGCCGATGCAATTTATACAGTTTGGTCTCAGTCTTTACGAGCCCTAAGGCATATAAATATCTATCAAAGGTACTAAGCCTTCCCAAAGTAAAATTCTTAAGGACGTGGCTGTCTGCCGTAAATATAAAGACAGGAATTCTGCCTTAGATTCTTGAGTTAATCAAAGAAAAGGCAAAAAATTGGGAAAATCAAGACAGAGCTTGTTGCCTAATTTTTGACGAAATTTCTTTAAAAAAACACACCATCTCCCGCTAAAGGGGACCATGAGGCGATGCGAAGCAGCGTTTCGGCATGTCGAGCCCGCGTTTCAGAGGCGGAGGGGAGTGGAGAGGAGGAAGGAAGAAGGGGGGTGTGGAGAGAAGGATAGGGGTATTGGAGAGGGGTGTGGGGAAAGGGTTTGCGCATGCGCAGTAAGGGTGGTCACGCCGCACACCACCACCACCACTACCACCGGTGTGAACTCCGCCATAAGATGCCTCGCATCTAAAAGAAATCTGCAGTATGACCCTAAGGAAGACATCATATGGATATGTTGATAATGCCAAAGAAAGAAGAAACGGCATAGCGAACGCTGCAGCACTTGTGTTAGTATCAGAGATAGCGAAGAAATGGATACCGCCAGTAGCCTTTTTGACAAGAGAGGGGACAATTCGCTCAGGACCCCTTTTAATATTATTGAAAAAAGTAATCATTGAGATGAAGGCACGTGGCCTCTTCGTCAAAGCATTGGTTTGTGACCAGGGAAACAGCAATTGCATTATTGCAAGGACACTGGGTGTGAGCCCTGACAGGCATTTCTTTATTACTGATAAGGAGAAGATTTATTTCATTTTTGACGTCCCCCACCTGTTCAAATGTGCGAGGAATAATGTCAGGAAGCATAATCTTTCGATTGGTGATAGGGTTGCTTCCTGGGGGCACATTAAGACTTTGTATGAATCAACAGATCACCTCAAACTAAAATACCTACCCAAACTTACTGTCAGGCACACCTATGAAAGTGCATTTGGTAATATGAAAGTAAAGTGGGTCTCTTAGGTGCTCAGTAAGAATGTCTATCTAGCGATAGAAGCATTCATAGCATTTAATCTTCTACCACCACACACCACATGCACGGCTGAGCTTGTTGAGAAAATGGACCAGCTGTTTCATTCACTGAACAGTTCTTGTGTAAAGATAACGGAGAGCAAAATGAGGTATCAATTAGTACTTCTACAGGGCACATTGAATTCTTGAATATTTGCATTGCATGGATTAAATTTTGGAAATTCAAAGCACCTAGGCAACCAAGAACCATACAGGGCTGGCAGGTGACGATTAAAGCCATCTGGATGTTGTGGGCAGATCTGCAGGAACCCTTTACCATCACATTTTTGCTCATTCGTCGTCTGATTCAGGATCTGTTGGAGAAGTTGTTTGGGATCATTCGGCAGCAGCATGGTTCTAACGAAACTCCAAACACATTTCAGGTCACTGCCGGTCTCAGGCATATCGTTGTCGGGAAGCTCTTCAAGCTTTTAGATGGCAGCAACTGCGAAGAGTTTTCCCAGCTTATTTGTGTGCAGTCAGCTGGAAGCTGCAACAAATTTTTTGCTACTTTGAACACAACTTAGCCGATTGCTTCTGCAGAGAGAAACTAGACGTTAGGATAATTTTTCATCCAGGGTGCAATTATTAGGTTCGTTCCATCAGTTAAATAGTTTTGCATCCATAAAAATTCAATCTATTTATTGTTTTTTGAGAATTACGTGCTGAAACCACGATGCGATTATGAGGTGCGTCAGAGTGGGTACACTGTAAACAAAAATGTACCCAGCTGGGAGGTCTCGGGTGATAATGCTCCCGCCTAACTCCAGTGATCTCTCCCCAACTAGAACACATCGGAATTTACCGGAGTATATACATTCATTCCCCGCCGTTCTCCTCCCGCGGGCGACGGAGGGAGGAAAGGGGCGCCCACTCCCTGATTATACTCCGGTGCTCATGCTGCAAATACTCCGGCGGCATCGCTCAGCGACTTTCATTGGATGCTGGAGGAGTGACGTAGGCAGCCTCGCCGGGCGGCCGGCCCCCAGAAACCATTGTTAACGATCTTCCCTTTCGCCCGAACCGTCGCGGGGTCTCTGGCCGAGACTTGCCTTCCCACGGTAGAGCTTGGGCGATTGGGACGCCTGCGTATATGTTCTGGGAACGGGATGATGACCAGGCTTTGCGGGACCGGACGGTGCAGCTGACAAGGAGAGAGGGTGGCCGGCGCGGGGGGAGTCGGCGGCCGAAGTGTGAAGAGAGACGTTCAAGCAACGATAGATGAATGATCCTTTTTTAGCTCTCTAACAGTTGTAAATATGTAAATATACTTCTTGTATCATTTGGAAACCTAGCGTCATCAAGTTATTGAAATCGAGCCCTTTTATAACAACCAACATAGCACAGGCAAAGCCACCCGAATCAAAGTGCAGCGAGGATTCTTCGAAGCCTTCGGCCGCGTTCGGAAAAAAGTCACAGTTTCGCCGCAAGGGCGAAGCAATGAATGCGATAGCAAGAAAAGCGGCCCGTAATGGACGCGCTGCTGCGCTGCAAAAACATCTGCCCCCTGGCACCAACTACCGCGCGAGCAGACAGCGGAAGGGCAAGGCTCTCCCTGCGCAAATATTAGAAGAAGCGAGCGAGCTGGCCGACACGACTTTTTAAATGCGCCCGTTGCGCTTCTCGCGCCATCTCGCTGGTAATGAAGAAACGCTTATAAGCGCCTGCCGTCTATGAGTCCTGCCAGAGGTAAAGGGTGTGTATATAACGCTCGCCGTTAGCTACCTGAAGGATCTGCGCTTTGTGGCGTAGTGGTTAGCGCCACGCGCTGCGGAGAGGTCGCTTGTTCGATTCTGCACTTCGGAAGTATTTTTGTGAATTATTTTTCTTTAAAAGCCAGCCGAGACTGTCCATATAATTGCTATCGCAATAAAAGGAAATCGTTCCGGGCACCTTGCGGACATAACAAGCGACTACAAGCGTCAACGAAGGCTTTCATCTCATCGAGAGCAGCAAGTGCCGGGACCCTAATCGCGTGATGGTGCCGTGCAGCAAACGACACACTGTGATCTCGCGAATGGCGAACAAGTGTACGGTCGCGGGTGCGACGCAAACCTGGTGAGTGAACTCTTGTTGAATTATCGGCGCCATTTTTGTCGAAAAGCGCTAAAATTGGGCACTGTTATGTTGATAGCCAAAGAGGTTACCAAGACTAGGTTGGCCTTGCAAGATGGCATTAAAAAATCCAGCGGAAATTTCGAAAATGCGTTGTTTGCACCACGTGTTTTTAAAAAATACGGATAACTGCGGTAACTTTAAACACAGCACTGTAATATTTAGAGGCCGGAGGGACCCTAGCGATATGCATTGATGGAAAACATTGTAGTTGTGGGTTAATTCATTAAAGAGCTATTAAGTGCTATAAGTAAACCTTATTGGTAAAGTGATATTGTTGATCTGGCTACTATAAATAAAGGTATAATTTTTGTCCGTTTTCGATATTAATATACGCCAGGTCGAGGTCTATCATTACGTGTTAATAATCTGGATCTTTCATGTGAACTGAACTAATAGAACATAAAAAAATGAAATCAGTATTAATTTTTTTATATTTAGCGAACAGAGCTACAGACAGGTGTTTGGTACAGATTTTTAGAACGCATATACGTGCTCATTTTGGTGAAAAAATTATTTGATATGATAAGTGGTATCCGAGATATCAATATAGAAATGTAATTGACACTTCAGAGAATGTGGTCCGTCCATCACAAGAAAGGGAGAGAGGGGCGACGAGTCAAGTTTGTGGGTGACGGGGAATGCGAAAGGAAGGCAGGGGTCATTTGGCACAAAAACGAGTTCTGGGGCGTTTGACGTTTCGTTGCAAGGGGGGTTATTGTCTGTCGACCCCCAATCTATGTTTGGGGTTACTGTAGTAGTAATGGTTTGAGGATCAAAAAACGCTTATTTCTGCAACGCATTAGACAGCACGGCTCAGCGTCGTTGGGGCGAGGGGAACGACATGGTATATGAAAAAAATGAAGGAGAAAGAGAGGGCACCTTCTTGAGAAATTAGCAGTCTTTTCGGTGATCATGAGGGGGGAGGGTACAATTGCGCTGCGACTTTTTTCTCTTTTCGGTCCTGCTGTCAAGGCCGTGTGTGTAGCTTTTTTTTCTGGGGGGGGGGGGGGGGGAGGTTTGGAGGCACTATTAAAGCTCAATTTATCTCCCCGACCAGATAGTTAAAACTGTCAAGATGTTCACCTTCAAGTAGAGTGTTTCTGTGAATAAAATATTTCTCTCTATCTCTCTCTGACGAACAGTGCTCGAAGACGGGCCATAGTTTGGACCAGGACAATGCAACGACGCTGGCCCGTGAACAAAAGAGGGAAAAAGTAATTGCCTCGAATCCTGGTGCACACATCGTGACGCCTCAGCGTGCAACGCCATTTGCGGCCTCCTGCCCGACGTTTGCAAGGACCTGTGTGTTGTGTACACTGCTCGACATTCCCTCATTTCTGTCATTATGTACTGAAGATGCAATTGCCATAGGTGGCGTAATGTTCGTACCTTTTATTGTTAATTTGTTTTGTTAAGTGGGAGTAATTTTTTTTTAATTTGTGCTCGAGGCTGTACGTTTGGAAACTATACATGCTGACGCAATAACTATTTTGAAAAATGTCCGCTACGAAAAGTTTCATGACAGAGCGGGCGCAGCAAATTAAGAAAGAAAGGTACAACGCCAAGTTGCCCCGAAGACTGTTTTGCAAAGCAGAATACAGGCACGCTTTTCTTATGGAGCGGCCGGAAGCATGCCAACTGGAAGCGCCTAACATGCGGGAAATAGGACGATAAGCACAGATTCAGATGCAACTGCAATAATCAGTAATAATATTTTATAAAATTAGCAAGATTATCGGGAGAGGTATTCGTGATACTTTCGTCGAGTGTACCGAAATTTGCTCATTTTAGTAAACAAATGGTTTTGAAAGATTGAGCAGAAGTAGAGGTATCGATTTAGAAATGTATGGAAAAGATTCGCGCGTTTTGCACGTTGTTGGCGGCGCGGAGGTGTGTTTTTATCACAGGGCGGCTGGCTGACACCAGAGTACATGGGATGTGCTTCTTGATATTGACTTCTTTGTGATATTGCCTTCTTTGTGTGGTCCGCTTAATTAACGTTGCTCTGTCAAACATTGTCGTTAACATTGGCGTTGACTATGCTGAAAGAACCTGGGTGTTCTCATGGCCTGGCACCCTGCATGGGGTTTAATGGGTATCTGTGGCTCCAGTGTCCTCAGTTTTCGTGTTTGTGGCATTATTTACAGTTCCCATGTACTATTTTTTGCTATATTATGCAGGAAGAAATCAGCTGAACCTATGCTCCATCAATGGATCTGATGGAGGATGGTCCTTCGTGGATGGTTTCCGGCGACTACACTTCATTCGTTTGTTGTGCATTCTTTTGCAGCATTCTGGGCTTCATTTTGACACGCTGAGCTTAAAACTTGAATGCTGTTGACTTCCCTTGATCTGACTTCTGCTTTGTTTTTTGGAGGCTCTTTGCGTCTTTGTTTCTTCTTGCATTGCTTTCCCAAATGCTGGATCATGAACCGAAAACTGCAGCTTATTGTGAATAAATGAAATAATAAGAACTGAAATGTTCTCTTGAATTTCATCTGGGAGAGCTCTGTGGAAAAAAAGTACAAAGTGACTCTGCAGTGTTTTGATGAGAATTCTTTCTTGTAACCAAAGCGTGACACGATCAGCATAGAGCAAAGAAACTGTAACAGCGGAGCAAAGAGAAAAATATTCCCGACGCATCTCACTGAAATTCCGTCCGGACGGAGTAAGGAAATTCGTGAAATACTCCGCAGGTGCCACGAAAAAACTCGGGATAGCCGGAGTGAAAGAACAGCGAAAAATACTCCGCAGGTGCCACGCAGTCACTCCGACCAGCCGGAATGAAATAACAGCAAAAAATACTCCAGTGGTGCCGCGCAAAAACTCCGGCCAGCCATAGTGAAAGAACAGCGAAAAATAGTCCGAAGATGCCACGCAAGAACTCCGGCCAGCCGGAGTGAAAGAGCAGCAAAAAATACTCTGGAGGTGCCACGCAATAACTCCGGCCAACCGCAGTAAATGCTTTACTCCGGAAGTCCGGAGTACAAAAAACACCCAATTGGGGGGGGGGGTCGCTAGAGGACAAGCATTTTACTCCCACCTGAGAGCATTTTTTTTACAGTGTACTCCGCGTCAGTTTTGACCACCTGGGGTGCTTTAATGTGCACCTTAATCTAAGCACACGTGTGTTCTCGGATTTCGCGCCCCACCAAAATGCCCGTCATGGCGGCCGCATTTGTTTTGTCGCCTAGTTTTCCTAGGCGACAAAATAAAACAAATGTGGCCGTCGTGCAGGAAATTCACACCCACGTCCTCGCATTACCAGCGCGGCACCTTACCTGCTAAGCTACTACGGAGGGCAGGAACTTGTCAAGCAACGAGCCAGTAGTTTACTAGGAAAATTCGGAATCGGGTGGTTTCACAACTTGAAGTCAAAAGGTTGAGAGAAGGCAGCCAATGAGTTCTGCGCTACAAGCTATCGTATTCACTCCGCAAAGCTTCCGGCCAGGTGATGTCCCAAAGAGGCTGCATAAAATTAGCACGAAGAAATAGGTAAATTATTATAGCGTACATGGGCGTATACATACGTTTCGTAGCTCAGTTCTTCTTGCTTGTGCGTTCGCGCTTCATTATAAGCCACTACTTCACGATGAAACCGCGTTGTTTGCTTGAGTGTGAACGCTCAGTGGTGTATTTTGTCTCGTAATAATTTATGAATTTCTAATAAAACATGATTAAGCTTGCTCATCACTGGTGTTGAGTGCGTTAATGCCAGATGATGCTTTGGAATCTCCTGGCACCTTCGCATTTCACACAAATGAGGCACGGAATACACACGGAAGACAGTTCAGAAGATTCATTACGACACTCGCAGGGCCCGGTGACTGAATAAAGCATGGCATATACATTTAGTTCTTTTGTACGAGCATGGGCAACCTGAGCGCACTGCACGGCAGCCAAGAACGAGAAGCGGCAGCCGTATTGCATAATACCCATTTTCGTTTCCGGTTGTACAGCGCCGTCCCTTGGTCGGCTACTTTAGTTCATAACGCCACCGCTACCCTTATTTCAGTTACACTGTCAAAGGTATAGTTTCCCTTCTCTAGATGGTTGTATAGGTGTTCTGTGGTTATACTCCGACTTTCCCGATGCGCGCGTGCGAGGAGGTTGCGTTTCGTCACGTCACGTCGGGGTTGCCACGCCAGGCGCAAATGGGTCTCCGCTACAATCAAGCCGGTTCGTACGCGCCAGCGCGATTCCAGCTCGAGGAGCGCATGCGCATTAAAGCGAAGAACGCGCCGCGCCACCTGTTGGGAACCGACGAAACAGCCCGCGAAGCAGGTTCCTGTACATGCGAGTCCGGCACGGCCGCGCGCGGCCGGCGCGAAATGCAGCAGGAGCTACTCGGAGCCGAGCGACACCCTAGCGTGCCAGCAGCTGACGCCGGACTATAGAGGGCTCTGCTTTGCTGACGTAACGTCGCCGTAACGCGGGCGTTACACTGGAGTATATCAGCTCCTTAAGGCTGTCATTCACCGAAGTCTCACAGCCGGCGCACCGCATTCCCCCCTGTTTCGTCGCCGCCGCGTCTCGGCTCCGGGCCACTCGTGGCTCGCGGGGAACGAAAACGCTGATGACGCCGCCCGAGCTCTCGTCCACCGGGTGCGTCGATCAACAGAGCGCGACCCCTCGTGACCCGATACGGCTCGGAGAGAGAGAAAAAGATGAGGGTCTCCTCTTCTCGCGACCATGCGATATGTAGGATAGTTACCTTCGGAGATATCATCATGTACTACCGCAAGGCCCGGCTCAAATACCCACCGCCAAACCAATCGACCACCAGGCGTTTATAGTAGA
Organism: Rhipicephalus sanguineus; assembly: GCF_013339695.2. NCBI lineage: Eukaryota > Metazoa > Arthropoda > Arachnida > Ixodida > Ixodidae > Rhipicephalus > Rhipicephalus sanguineus. The sequence goes on from NC_051176.1 coordinate 35,031,081, forward strand.
CGCGCATTTTCCCCTGTCCTTCACTGTACAGACGTATTTACCCCGCAGTCCACACACCACAAAGCCAGGCGTGATGTGCGCATCGCACCAAGCTCGACCATATCGGGCCTGACGCGCACCCACTCACACAATAGAACACCGAACAAACCCTAAAGCAGTGGGAGGCTATGCTGCTCAGCACGTGCCCGGAGGACGAGCTGTGGACCGTCCCGCTGGCCGAAGACGCCGGCAGGATTCTTCTTTGTTCAACAACTTGACCGAAAACGAATTCGTACTGTATTTCTAGCCTGAGATATTATTCTGTTGATGCAGAAGCAGAGCATGAATCAGGCCAGAATAAACAGATACTTAATTACAAAGTAATTAGGAATGATTACTATAACACACCTAAATTACCGTATTACGACATTATTTTTCTTGTAATTTAATCTCGAATGCCTTGAAATAACATTGTATCGATTTCCAAAAAACGGCAGGAAGTGGAAGATGGAAGCTGCGATGAAAAAATCCGTAAAACAGGGGGTGGATGCCCGAGCCAACGTTTCGACAAGTGGACTTGTCTTCTTCAAGGCTGGAACTGATTTCCTTAGCTATCGTGTGTATATGCTTCGTGCCCTCTCCAAAAGAGGGGAGAAGGGGTGGGGGGGAGAGGCCACCGCGACGATTGGGTGAGTCATAAGGAACGAAAAAAAAAAGGGGGGGGAGGACGGGAGGGTGTACGTTTCACTGAATGATTGTCAATGGAAGCACGTGGCATTTTAACAATAGTAGGTTCGAAGGCTTAGAAGAAGGGATTAACTCTCATTCGTTTTCGTTGTGTATGTACCATATCGAATAGATTCGAGAGCCCCCTTAGAAACGTTAATGCCTGCTGGCTGGAGTGTATTGAACTTGTGAATAAGGTATGACTCTGTATATTTTCTGTCTCTTGGGGACCGGAAGTTTGACTGAAGTATGTAAAGTTTGAGATCTTCGAAGTTGTGACCTGCTACATTAAAATGCTGTGCCACTGCTTTGGGTAACTTCTTCGCTGTGTCCGCGCGATGCCCGTTTAATCTAACATTAACAGGTTGTCCCGTTTCGCCAATGTACCGTTTCTGACAATATGAACATTCGATCATGTAGATAACGTTTGAACTAGTGCAGGTGAAACTAGATTTTATATGATGGGCGTAATCACTTCCGGTGCTTTTAACTATAACGTCATCTTGAAGGTGCTTACAAGTCTTACATCTTGGACGAGAACACGGTGTTATGTGGGCAGTAGAATGAGGGTTTACTTTTGCGTGCACTAACATGTCCTTAAAATTTTTATTGCGGCGATACACGACCTTTGGTACTCCGGGAAACGCTTTTCTAAGGCGCTCGTTGCTTGCCAGTATTGGGTAATACTTACGGAGGATATTATTTATGTTTGGTAGCGCATTTGAGTATTTGGTTATAAATGCTGGCGGCTGGTTAGGCTGTGCTACGGGGGCCCTTTGAGCTAGTGATGATTTCCTATCTAGTTGACAGGCTTCGTTGAAGAGCTTGTTTAGACCATCATGCGGGTAATTTCTTTTAACTAATGTTTCCTTTAGGTTGCTTAAGTGGTGAACGTAGTCGTTGTCATCGCTACAGATCCTTCTTATACGCCTCGCCTGTCCTACAAATATCCCTTGTTTGCAGTGTCGCGGGTGATGACTAGTGTAATCTAGGTATTGCTGGCTGTCTGTTGGTTTTCTGTAAAGCGTCGTCTTTAATTTTCCTGCTTCAATAGATACCGTCGTGTCTAGGAAGTTAATTTCACTGGGGGAATGGTGCATGGTGAATTTAATACTAGAGTGAAACTTGTTACAGTGGTCAATGAATGCGTTTAGTGTACTTACGCCATGTTCCCATATGATAAATATGTCGTCTATGTAACGGAGATAGGTGGAAGGCTTCACTGGACATGACTCCTACAGCTCCGATTCTAAGTGTCCCATAAAAATGTTGGCGTATGTTGGCGCAAAAGGGGTTCCCATGCTAGTGCCGAAAGTTTGCAGGTAATAGGACGAATCAAATTCAAAATAATTTAGCGTCAGGACTAGTTTAAGTAACCATAGGTAAACTTCAGCATTATGTGCTTGCTTGCTTTCTATGAGTGATTTTGAGACCGCTTCAATCCCTTCATCGATAGGTATATTCGTATACAAGGAGCAGACATCTAATGTTACCAGAATGGCCTGATCCGAGAGTGTTTGTGTTTCGTTAATAGAATCTATTATTCGAAGGAAATGAGGTGTATCTTGAACAAAAGACGGTAGGTTAGATGGTATTTTAGATAAATGATGATTTAGAAATGTTGATAGCGACTCAGTAGGTGTATTGTTGTTAGATACTATAGGCCTGCCCGGGATTTGCGCGATAAGCAGTTCATCTATGGACACCTTATGGATCTTCGGAAGAAGGTAGAAGCGGCCTGCTTGCTTGTTTTTAGGCATCAGGAAGCGGTGCTCAGAGTGTGTGATTAATTCCCTAGCTAGAAAATCCGTGATCGTATGTTGTATGCTATTACTATATTCTTGAGTCGGGTCCGTGGCTAATTTTCAATAGTGCGTATTGTTGCTGAGTTGTCTGATAGCTTCGTTTTTATATTTTTCTATAGGCCAGATTACTATACTACCTCCTTTATCCGCTGGTTTTATCACAATGTCTTTTCTGTTTGAAAGTTGTTTCAAGACCTCCTGTTCTGCGTAAGTTAAGTTCTTCGGCTTTCGACTCCGTTTAGCTGTGCTCAGAATTTCCCTTGAGACTAGTTTTATATATTGATCTAACTCTTGGCATTGTTCTGCGTCTGGTGTCCAAGTGCTTGGCGGACGCAAACAGTCATTGCTTACGTCTTCCGTATCCGCCTTATCAAAAAAGAATTCCTTGATGCGCAAACGTCTTGAAAACTCAGTTATATCTTTGTGGAGCTCGTACTCGTTCACTGCATTGTTTGTCGGACAAAATGTAAGGCCGCGCTTGAGCAGATCTATATCGACTGGACTTAAGCTTTGTGATATGTCCACCACTTCGCTGCGGCGTTCTGGGTGTTGGGCTGGGATTGCGGGGCTTTCTACCGTGTTCATCGAATTATTGAGGGCAGAGCTCGTAGCATGATTTTCTTTGCGCTTTTCCTTGATCAGCAATTTCTCTTGTCTACGTTCTACAAACTGGGCAAGTTCTTCAGTTTCCTCTTCAGATAAGTTAACGCTATTAAGTTGGTTGGTGATTAAAGCAAGTTGATTTCCGCAATGTTCTTTTAAAATACCTATTAATGACAAAGACGCGCTTTCTAGAATGCTGTTCCATTTCGCTAATAGTTTAGGCGGTAGGGTACCAAGAGCACATCTGACCTTAATTTTAAGACCTTTCAGAATTTTCTTTTCTTTAATGTAGCTAGAGTATTTCTTCAAATGCATTCTGTAGTTTGTTTGTTTTGCGGCGAGTTTACGGGATTGGAGAAAAGACGGAGATTTGCGGTTGCCTTTCCTGTCCTTGGTGTTTGTTAGTCATTTCTGTTGGGCAGACCTCCGGGGCACAACATTTTCAGGGGGTGTTTTCTTACTACTCTTTGTGTTAGTGGTGAGGTCTGACCCGATGTGTGTTTCTGTATCTGTTTGTTTGCTAGCGTTCGCAGATGTCTCTGTTAGGGGAGTGCGTGAACTTGTTTGCCTCTGCTTTTGTGTGGGTTCTGTTACTGGTGTTATTATCACGTCACCGCCTGAGTAGATGCTTCTTGTGTCTTAGCTACGGTGGGGCGTGAGTTGCAGCTAGTGCTTGTAGCAGGTGGAGCGTGTTGTTCGGGTTTGTGGGACGGTCCATTAGATTGTGTCATTGGCTGCGTCTGTTTAAATTCATTCCTGATTCTGTACTTGATGTTCCTGCAAATTACATTGACGCCTGAAAAGTTAGGGTGTAGTCCGTCCCGAGCGAGCATAATGTCAGGGTCCTGATGAATTTCCGCGTGGTGGATGACATCAACGTTTTTGTGGGCGTGTTCAATGTCCAGAAGAAATTCGTTAACTTTACGTGATCCTCGTGCATGAGCTAGGAGTGTGCGTGATTGTGCAATGAGAGATCGGTGTTGTTTGCGATCCTAGGCAGAACTGTTGTGGGGGTGAGTTTTGCGTCTGGTCTGTTGTTCTGCAAATCGTTTACCAGAGTCTTCAGGGCCTCCACAGTGACGTCGCCGTTGTTGTGTGTACATTCGTTAGTGCCACAGTTAATGATGAAATGCGTTATGTTCTAAACAAGAGCATGATGCTCTAAACAAGGTCTTCAACGAAGCCTGTCAACTAGATAGGAAATCATCACTAGCTCAAAGGGCCCCCGTAGCACAGCCTAACCAGCCGCCAGCATTTATAACCAAATACTCAAATGCGCTACCAAACATAAATAATATCCTCCGTAAGTATTACCCAATACTGGCAAGCAACGAGCGCCTTAGAAAAGCGTTTCCCGGAGTACCAAAGGTCGTGTATCGCCGCAATAAAAATTTTAAGGACATGTTAGTGCACGTAAAAGTAAACCCTCATTCTACTGGCCACATAACACCGTGTTCTCGTCCAAGATGTAAGACTTGTAAGCACCTTCAAGATGACGTTATAGTTAAAAGCACCGGAAGTGATTACGTCCATCATATAAAATCTAGTTTCACCTGCACTAGTTCAAACGTTATCTACATGATCGAATGTTCATATTGTCAAAAACGGTACATTGGCGAAACGGGACAACCTGTTAATGTTAGATTAAACGGGCATCGCGCGGACACAGCGAAAAAGTTACCAAAGCAGGTGGCACAGCATTTAATGTAGCAGGTCACAACTTCGAAGATCTCAACTTTACATACTTCAGTCAAACTTCCGGTCCCCAAGAGACAGAAAATATACAGAGTCATACCTTATTCACAAGTTCAATACACTCCAGCCAGCAGGCATTAACGTTTCTAAGGGGGCTCTCGAATCTATTCGATATGGTACATACCCAACGAAAACGAATGAGAGTTAATCCCTTCTTCTAAGCTTTCGAACCTACTATTGTTAAAAGGCCACGTGCTTCCATTGACAATCATTCAGTGAAACGTACACCCTCCCGTCCTCCCCCCCCCCTTTTTTTTCGTTCCTTATGACTCACCCAATCGTCGCGTGGCCCCTCCACCCCCCACCCCTTCTCCCCTCTTTTGGAGAGGGCACGAAGCATATACCACGATAGCTAAGGAAATCAGTTCCAGCCTTGAAGAAGACAAGTGCACTTGTCGAAACGTTGGCTCGAGCATCCACCCCCTGTTTTACGGATTTTTTCATTGTATCGATTTGACGTATTTACAGGCAGTTCTTCATAAATGGCGTCTGAAAGGGTTAAACAGGATCAATAACTTCATACTCCGACGCTTGTCGCATCACACTGCCATCATTAACTAAAGGAAAAGGTGGTAGCTTTTGTTGCCGTCCGCTACGTTAAAACAACAAAGCCAGGTGGTCACGACTTAGCCAAATTTATTGTGCTTTCATGCTATAAGTCAATAGAATAAACTACTGATTGAAGTTGTGCAAGCTACATGTCACTCAGATTTTGTTTACACTGAATTATATGCAGATAATGTCATGGCAGAATATTTCTGTATATTGTGTGCATCCACTACCATATTCAACAATGTATCTGTATGTATTTTGTCTTACCATTTGGATGCTACATATTTCTTTTTCGAAGTGGTCAGTAACATTCAGACCATCTATTATGTTCCGCAAACAATGTTTGGATTCATGACACTGCGATTCCAAGCACTGTTTCACTTTTTGCAGTCCAAATGTTTTTATTGTTGCCGGAACCCTCTTTCTGCAATGCCCTCCGGTGAAATGTAGGCAACGAATGAAGAAATAAATAAGTAAATAGCGCATGAATAACGTGGCTTAATAACATGCGCTACATTGCATTTATACTAATTAAGTGAAGCAGATGTCGAGAGTTGTGCTAGTTTGGCTGGCACAGCGGGACCGACTACACCGGGGGGGGGGGGGTGCAAGCGAGATATAGCCAAGGGAACCACCCAGGCCTATGAGTTTCTGCTGCTTACATCCCGAAGAGTTCACACAAGGATGGGCAACAGTGCGGCTCCAGACACTTCCAGATTCCACCATTATCAAATGTTACTTGAAGCAACTTGTAGAAAATCTATGTAGCAACCACTATGTCCTAGGTATGACTGTGACCACGGCCAAGGTCCGCTGCCCTTCAGGATAGCCAGGCTGACGAACTTAAAGCAATATCGCTAATGCCAGCAGACAGCCCTTTGAAAACCTGCTACTGCAAGAAGATATGTATTCACTTCCCCGGGGAACTTTATACTGCCTCTGTTCAAGTTGCTGTACAGTAGCAAGAAGACAGAGACCTCAGTATGGCAATCTGCACTCTAAGCCGCCACAAGCTCGTACAGCGACAGAAAAAACAGACTTCAGCGAGCCCTAGACGCGGTTTAATCATACACAAAAGAAGTTGGTATGAAGTCCGCTCCGAGAAAATCAAAATACAAGTATATTTGACCACCAAGAACCCCGAACCAACACCGCTCCACCACTACAGCTACTACTGCTCGATGGAGAACTTATCCAAGGAGTCAGCACTTGCTAGAGCTTGCAATGCATGTGAAAAAATTTGGCAGTGCCAGTAATACCCTTTTCAAACTCAAGTACACAATGCATAGTGTTACTAACCTTATTAAGAATTTCGCACTTAACAGAGAGGAAATAATGGAGATGGACACTATGAGAGCAGTGCACGCCTTTGCCATGAGTAGATTAACTTATACTCTCCCATTCCAAACCGCGCGACAAACTTAAATCTACCAAGCAAATGCAATAATTTTGATTGCCTGCAAGGTGGCTTTTGGTCTGCCCAGAAACATGGCACAGACTGCCTCATCAAACTGGGCATGATGAACACACTTGAGAATTTTGCTAAGGCCATACTTATGGCCCAGCACAAAGGACTCATTGCAACACATAAGGGACGCTCTGTGTTGATGAGACTTAAATTCACTGGAAAATTTTTTTCACTGAATCTAATATGACGATGTTACCCCTAAATGCCTCAGGTATGTGGAAATGGTACCACACTTATGCCACCTGATGTATGAGCAAGAACCCTACTTCCAAATAAGACACGGACAAGCCTGAGAAGCCACCCTGCGCAGAAGGCAGTAGCATGCAGACGTCTACTTTACTAATACGGTCTCATCCTCACATAAGGGAGACAGCGACTCCCACTACCACTGCACAGAGTCCCGCAAATGCCGTCTTACGACCATTTAACAACAGACGAACAATTCGTCGTGGAAGGTGTGGCTTTCCAATCTGTAATTGGAAACAAAATGGTGACCCTCGAACAGGCCCGTTGAGCCGAAATAACCAGTAGGGCCGTGGAAAAGGGGCTCCATCCAAAGGAATCAAGCAGTCTTTATTTCTATAATGTTGTTTCCATCTCTCTTATTTGTTGTGTCCAAACACAGAGGTTATTTTGTCTGAATATTTCATAGTTGGTTGGGAAACAAAAAAATATATACTGGTGACGTAATCTGATGATATAATTCCACAATTTCGTGGTTAACGTGTCATAGTGAGTTGCAAAATTGGTTTATTGACACCTACGTATAACTCAGGCAGTAAGTCAGTGTTTATTTTTCCCCAAATCAAGCACACTGGTGAAAAATGGGAGATGTAATAAACGTTTACTTTGGCACCGCCCACTCTAGGTGCAATTGCAGGGCATATGTACCAGCAAAAGCGAATAATTATACATGCTAAAGGGGAAATCATTAGTTTATAAGGTAAATACACAAGCAAATTAAAGACAAATAATAAATATAAACTTGTACAAAAAACAGCATTACTACATATAGCATCATATTGGTACGTAATAAAGAAAATAGAAGACAATGGCATAATGTCGTCGTAGTTGTATGCTTGGTGAAAACATGAGAATATAATGCTGTACAATTTAAAGAGTATGTACAGTTCTAAAAAGAATACAATTACAGTGGTAGTTTTTTAACGTGTAAATTTCAATGTGTTACTGATCATATGCGTTAAGAGTTATTGGACATGAAAATTGTGGTTGGCTGTGATAATCATCAGGTTATTTTATTCAAACACAGTTCTGTAATGGGTGTCTGCTATAATAAACAATATAGGAACAAACGAGAAAACGTACATTCTCTGCGATTCAAGTGGTGTTGTGAACGAATACCAAGTTTGCCTTTATGCATGTTTCGTTTTTGAAGCAACTTTAGGTTTGCACGTACTTCTTTTCTCACTCGCACAGTGCCCATAGGGGTTTCCTCGTTTCATAAGCTGGTTATGTAGCGACTAGGTAATTATAAAAGAGGCCCAGCTAGCAGGTTAAAATAGAACATAGAGCGCATTAGTCTCAAAGCGTCACTCGAGAAAGTACAGGTTGTTTTGTTATGAAAATGACGAATTGCAAGAAATGTTTTCTCAATTTATCAGCCTACCTTGGCCTAGGCGATAATTGAAGAATGAACACAACGTTTGGTGATACAAGGATTTTTAATGAACTAATGTTGATTGTGCAAACATTGCACCCGATAAGTAGAGACTAATAGAAGCATAGAAGATGCATAGATGCTATGACTATGCATTCACTGCATATATAAGTGACTATGATCTGAATCTGGTGTGTCAGCTGGTACAGCTTAATGTTCTGTCTTGCTTCTTGTTCTGCATCATATGAGCCCTACTCTTACCTTACTGCACTCAGCTTTGCACTGTACTCAGTGCAAAGCTGAGTAGCTTAATTTGAGCGGGCTTTCAGATGAAGGGCAAGCACAACTCACCTATTTATGTTATCCAGGCCATGCTCTTTTTCATTTATAAAAGCATAGCTCTCTATACATTATCCAAGTTGTTGATACCTATGCGACACGTTAAAGTGTGCCAGTAGCTTAGGTAGAACTTGGTATATATAAGTGAACATTGGTTGCCCTACCCAAGCAAACCTTTGTAGTGAAAGTGATCAAATTAGAACACATACATGGGCGCTGTTAACAGCTACCACAGTCATTAGTCACTCATTCTCGGATTTCATGATTGCTGAGAGCAGGATCATACATGCCATGGCACTGCTTATTTGTTGTGCACTTTGATAATGTACTATGCATTGTTTAATTGTTGTGTGAAGTATGGCTAAGTATATTGAAGGGACAGCAGAAACCATTGAGACCAGCAACAAGAAACGTGAATATTATGTTCACTGCTAACACTTTATGCTGCCATTAATATAAATATTTGCTTTTATGTAAGTACTCCATTCTTGAAAACTTCTGACATGCAGCTATGTATAGCAATCGTTAGATCAGTTATAAGAAATTTCATGCATACACTACTTTCACTTCACTGCTCCGTCAAGCTTACTGCCTTATGTCGAACATGTTTACGCACAATAATAACTTCAAGCATGGCTGGACATATTTCTCTTTCTGGTAGAGTAGAACTATTGTGTTCCGAAAATTTACACGTTGCAAGAATGAAATTTCCACAAGGTTGTTATTTCGTGCTGCAGCTTTTCTGTGTGGTTTTATATATGAATAAAAAGATGACAGCAAGAGAAGAGAAAAAGAGATAACAGTATTTTGTGTCCAGCAGTTTCTGGCAATAAATGGGCCCCTAAATGGTGGCTAATAATCCTTGGGCCCGGGGCCGTCTTTAGCCGGTGGGATAGCCCAGAGTTGATCTTTCCTGGCTGATAGGAGCAGCACGGGCTTTCAGTGCTGATCCATACTTAATACGTGACCTTGTCGGCTCAACCGAGGGCAAGCCATAGAATGCGTGGTTGGTCTACTCGTTTCTTACATTGTTCACATTTGTCCTAATAATGGGCTGGGTGGCAGTGGTAATAAGCCACTGCAGGTTCGAGCGTTCTTGGTTTAGAGGAGGCACCAGGTCACCACTTGCTGCATAGCAATTGTCGGATGCGTAGGGGTATACTGGGCTCTCTCCAGTCTGTAATGACTTTATTTAGATCTTCCTGTAGCTAACTATGCAGTTCCTTCTTGGCCTTAGAGGGAGCACCTTGGTGGCAGGCTCATTATGTAATTGTTCAAGCCATGGCATGAGCCGCCTCATTTCTGGGAAGGTAGAGTGTACAGGTGCCGGATCATTTGGACAGAATTTTGCTATTGCGAGACGTACCCTGATGAAGATGCAGAGTGAAGTTTTGGAGTTGCTGATTACATATTTGACACAACCGTAATGAAACCCAGCTGATAATGAAGCCAAGGAAGGTACAGTGGACGTTAACTGTACTATTTTAAGTGTATCATTGTAATTGTTGTATAGATGTGAAGAAAGTAAAGTTGACGAAAAGACAACTTGCCGCCGTCAAGGACCGAACGTGCAACCTTCGGATAGCGCGTCCGATACTCTAACCTAGCTCAATTGGTAGAGCATTTGACGGCAGCAAGTTGTTTTTTTGTCTACTTTACTTTCGTGACAACAATATCACAATTAGTACAATGATACACTTAAACAGTACAATTAACGTCCCCTGTGACTTCCTTGGCTTCATTATCTGCTGCTTTTTTAGTAAAGTTGTGTGAAACAAAGAAATGAGCTCTCAAAATTTCATTCTTTCATTGATTACATATTTGGCTCACGTGGAAGCCATTGCCAATGCAAAGGGAAATTCCTCGTCTCCTTAGGCATTTCAACTCTCATTGAGCCTCCCATTTTGGGATCACCATCTGTTACAATGGGCACGTTGCAAAGAGTTACGTACTATCGCGCTCAGTATGAGCTACATTCCGCGAGCGCGTGGCCGAGTGCTCTGCAAGGTTGTACAGTGACGCCGATCTTGGCATATTTTCGAGTTATTGAGAGAGAGTTTGGCTGTTCCTGCGAACGCGCATCGCCTCCACTTGCGTTCTCCCTCGCCCTCGTTTTGCCCTTCGGTGATATCAGCTTAAAAAATGATAACTTCGCTGGTAAAAGCAAGCAAGTGGGGGCGATACGCGTTCGCAAGAGCAGCCAAACTCTCTCCCGACAACTCGAAAATATGCCAAGATCGGCGCCACTGTACGACCTTGCAGAGCGCTCGGCCACGCGCTCGCGTGATGTAGTTCATACTGAGCGCGATAGTACATTGTCACATGATTGCCGTCTTTTTCTTGTGGGATATGGGTTGAATCTTTCTAGGTAGAGGGAGTAATTGAAGATGTTTCCGTACATTATGGGGAATATTTGCCTTGATGCTGTATCATGCTGTGTAGTTTATTATGTCTAGTTCATTGAGTATGTGCCTGCCCATAGGACTCTGTGTGAGTCGTAATATTGCACTATCTTTAGTGATCACTGTCTATAGTAGTCTTCCTTGACATTTGGAGTTTGGTAGGGTGTTGCATACAGCGCGTGATAATGAAGGCCTACACTAGGCGTACCAAGTTGGTCTCTTGCATGGCGGAATGACAACTGGATATCCTTTAATCAAGCCATATCATTTGCTTGGCATATGGTTTAGCCTTGGCATGGTGCAATGCACAGTTTTTTCTATCTGGCCATTGCTGTCACCTACCCACAGGATGATGTAATCAGCTTACAGGCCATGCTGTAATGCTTTCATGCTATTCCGTTCTACCAGTTAACGTAACACAGCTACATTAAGCAGAAAAGGGAGACGGAACCAATCCCCAAGGTTTTCGCCAGCTTTTTAATTCTATGCCATCTGATCTGATCTCGCCTGTTATGATTAGCATGACATGGTACACATGGGTGCCCTTACATACAGCTAGGTATGTTTACCTTTTGTAGCTTCTCTTTAACAGCCTCGTGTGTGATGTTGTCAAAGGCCTTCAAAGGGACTCATTCTAACGATTGCTTTGGTATGCAATATCTGCAATCACATGTCTATTATTCAGTGTTCAATTTGTATCATAATGTTGTGTGCGGACAGTTTTGGCCTGAATCTGATCACAGTATGCAAGAAAAAATTTCGATCATCAATGCCACGTCAAGCTACGCACGTAGGTTCTGGCTTGCTATGACCATTTCAGCATGTCAGTAAATCAACATTGATGTGACTTTACTGTACTTGGTCATGGGAGAATTGCATGATAAATAGGCTTGGCTGTGCATAATGTTAATGAAGTGGGCCCGAGATTATCCAGTTGCACCTCTTTGCTTGGCTTTGGTATTATAACCATCTGTGCAGCTTACCACTTACGTAGGTGGCTGTCTTGCTCGCCGGCATTCGATGAGATACCAGGTGGAAGCCATGATAAAATCGTCACGAAGAATTCGCCACATCTTGCTGATCATTCTGGCGGGGCTGGGCACGAATTAAATGCAGAACCTAATAAGTTCACCCTGTCCTCCCTCAATTACTGGGCTGTGTAGTTCCCGACCTTTCTTCCCAGCTGCACGCGTAATTGTTCCTTGGTTGTAAGTATTGCGACTGTATTTCTTTTAATGTATACCTGAGTATGCGATAACTGTTAACAAGAAAAAAACAGCTCATGTATCTATGTATTTTATCTGAACAGAGTAAAAAAAAACACACACTTGAGCAGGCACTAGGGCTTTCCCATGGCCGCAGATTAATGACACAAGGTTGAACTGCTTTGGGAAAACTCGGATACGAGTGCACCTTGCGGAAATTCTGCTATTTGCAGCTCTTTTTTTTAAGTATCGTGTCTTTGTTGCTAACCGCGTAGATTCTGCAGTGCTAGCTGGAAAGAGAACATACAGTTTGTGCAAGTTAGCGTTTAATTCAATTGCATTTGGTGACGGTGCCATCGGTGGCAGGGGTCCGCCGTTAGTTTATGGCACTGCATCCCCCCACCCTCCATTGCCGGCACTGCGCACTTCTATGACATGAAGAGGAAGCAATTTTATTCTTGACATACATGTCTGCACGTCTCGATCAATGGCCTGATCGTCGTGAGCGTGCAGCGCTGTTGCCGCGACAGGTTCGCTACCTGAATCATCGCATTAGAAACGTGTGCGGGGACGCCGTGTACTTGCAAGTTGACGCGCGTGCACACACCTTCAAACGCTGCGATGTCACCCCGGACGCGAGCTAGCGCAGATGGGCTGATTGTTGCTATGAGATGCGGCAGCAAACTGAATTTCAACTATTGCACAGGTTAAAGCCCCTCTATGCAGCGTTTCGGGCGTCCATGACCGCAACCATGCAAGTGGCGCCGCTGTAGAACAGAACGTAACCGTGCAAATGCTTTGTTTACGCACATTGCAGAAAATTGAACCCATATGGGCAAAAGTATACGTTTGAGTCATGTGCTGGTGACAGTCGCTGCCATCGAACACATCTGCTGCGCCGAACGGTTGCCAGCACTTCACGAACATCGCGTCGGTCAATCAGCGTGCGCATGCCGTCCGCTCGTGCGGTCCCACCGAGGACGGCTGCCGCCTCCGGACCGCTCGAAAGGAGGAACGGAACAGAAAAACGGAACAGAACCGGACGGGCGGTGGCAGCGCGGTACGGCCTAGGGGCCCACCTTTCGGCCCCTCGCCACTCTTGACCCCAGCGAAGACAATCAAATAATGTATCTCTCTTGCTCTTTCTTCAGTGTGGGATTCATGTTTGCCTCACTTGAACGATTAGTAGCAGCAATCCGTCCAAGGACCCGGGTAGCCAAATGCTGTCACTTACTTTTCATGCATTCGACTCTTATTGAGCTAATGATGTAGAATACAAATGACATGCACAAATCGTACGAGAAGCGGAGAACGTTCATGTTGGTGGCATTTCGTGAATTATTTGATTGCGCAGAACGCGTTACATATGACCTTAGTAATGCGCTTAGCTGCAGTTCCTGTGTATATTGTCACGCGGTTGTGACTGCAAAGGATGCAAAACTCAAGCCGGTAAAGATTAAACTTCGTTACTGTGCCAACATGTTCTCTGTAAAAGAAGGACTCAAAGTACAAGCAACACTCTCTGTGTAATGATAACGGCGAGCGCGGACGTCGGTCGTCGATAACCTGATCGTCGGCGAAACGCGTCGGCGTTTATATATGCAGTAGTAAACATTCTAGCGTTATAATTTTGCCTAAGGTTCCACGCAATGCCGTTGAAGGTAGCACATAATAAGGTACTACAACGTAATCAGGATGCTTATGTGATAATCCATGGCCGCGCTTTAATGAAAAGATAGGCAGCTTGCTATCAGTTGCGAGGTGTTGAGCATTATTTTACTTAATTTCCGAGTTAGTAAACCTTATAACAGTTACATTATTGACCCCACCGCATTGATCAGCGCTCCGGGTATTCTTGGAAAAAGTATTATCAGTTTTTTTTTTTTGTTGTTGTTGACAAATATTGCGTCGGTAAATGATGTGAATGGGAGCGAAGGATACGGCTATTTTCTTCGCAGACCCATATTGTCATTTATGTTTCTCACCTGTTTCAAGTATAGAAAGACAGCAAGCTTTCGGAACGTGTCAAAGCGGATACGTAACCCCCATGCATGGTTCCCGATACTAGGAGATGATTGATATTCCTTTCATCTAAAAACTGCTCGCAGCCGGTGATCCAGTTGGTCAGGATTGATAGTTAAGCTCGAAGCGGCACAACACAAGACAAGGGGGAAAAAAAGAAGGAAAAAAGTTAGAACACGGCGCAAAACGACAACTTTTTCAGCGCCGTGTTGTCTTTTCCTTCCTTTCGTCCGTGTCTTGCGTTGCGAACTTGACGATGAATCATCACTGCTTACCTATGCATTGAATTATGGCCATAGCGAGCACCATGGCAGAAGCGTGACAAGCGAGTGTCTACAGTGAAACGCCCCACTCAAGAGTCGCGGTGAAGGGACGTAAAAAAAAAAGTCAATATTGCGGTTCTGGCGCGGAACGAATGCCGGCATTTGCCCTCTTCAATCTCTGGCAGCCAAGAACCCGCTTGTCGCTTATGCCCTGCTCTCTTTTCATATAGCGCTCTTCCGATCTCCATAGAATGTCGTTTAAATGACCGCACAGTCGCGACCCCGCGAGACCCGTCGTTCCGGCCCTCGCTGCCCCTGCAACATGAAAATTAGGGTCGGCCTCTCGTGACCTCGATTTCTGAGTTCCGCGCGATGCTCTTCTTGCGTGACCGCCAACATTTCTCTTTGTTGAGCGGTGAACACTCACTTAGAGTGCATACGAGACCAAGCGTGTAAAATAAGGAAAGTGCTTTCCATACATAGAACTGGAATGAAGACATAGCACATGTTTTTTTCTCATTTGTTTTCGGTCATTACAGTTAATATTTAATTATTGGGTAATGGTTAATGCTACGTACGTATTACTGGCAACTTCATTATATGGTAATAATAGGCGTCGCGAGAAATTTTCTGCAGGTCCAGATGTATAACTTTTCGATACATCTTCTCCAGCTTATGTTTATATCCCCCATTCCAACCGTGGTTAATGTAAGGGCACTGTTCGTTGAATTAACTGCGTTAATCCTATTTTACGTCGTAGTGTAGCCGCAGCAAGGCCACTAGCTTCGCTATTGTTTCCTGTTTATTTCTCAGAAATAAAAAAAAGCATTGCACGCCATAAAACAACGTCTTTTACTCAAAATGCTGCGTACGAAACCGTTTCCGAGCTAATGTACAATAATTCATAAGCGACGTTGCAAACATTAGTTTCGCTCATCAAGCTTCATCTTCTTTGTGTATGATGAAAAGCGCGTCACGGTAAATAGCATTTTTACAGCGAAGCTATACATGTCTGCGCGAAACCAAGACTCGCCCGTCCTATGTGGGAAACCCGACAGGGCTCCTAGTGCGCACGCGCCACATTAACTGGGCAAATACCACTACCCACCACTGTTACGCGAAAAATGACGAAATGAAGGGAACACATGAGTGGCAACGACCATTTCAGATTTCTGGACAGACGTAACGAATATTTGAGGAACAGTTCAGTGAACCGTCGGGTTTAACACCGGGGCCGCCGTTTCGGTTAGCTTTTTTTCCATTTTTTTTTCTTTCTTTTTTTTCACAGATGATCTATACAAAGGCATCAAAGGCATTATACATGGCTATATAAAGGCATCACAAGAGTGACAAGAAAGATATCTTACCATAGAGCAAACAGCTAACAGAACACTAGTGTGCTCTAATACAAACATATTTGCCCTGTTAAAAATATTGAGTCGCAAGCGCGGGATACTCCTCACTTGTTGTTGCGTTTATGACGCTTGCAGGAAGACGATTCCTATCCCGTACTGTCACAAGATAAAAAAAAACACGCTACAGTAATCCTTGAGAGAACGTTTTTCTTTAACGTGATGGAAGCGAAAATACTTGAGGCCGGTGTACTTACATTTAGGCGCACGTACCTCAGGTGGTCGAAATTTCCGGAGTCCTTCACTATGGCGTCCCAAATCATATCGTGGTTTTGGGACGTTAAACACCAACAATTATTATTAGCGTTTCTTTAACGTGGTTCCTATGTTTATTTCCACTGTGAGATCTCCCGATTTATTCGTGTACAGGAAGTTATAAGCTAGCTCCAGCTTATTAACCACCAAATCGAAAAGTAAGAGCTATTTATTTCGCTTTTCGCCTTATACAAACAGGGCCAAGTTTGTGTAATTGGCGAATATCGACACACCTGTGTGTTTTTCTTTTTAATTCCGATTGCACGTCACTGGCTATATATTTTCCAAGTGTTATCGCCCGCCCCAGGCAACGCCAAAATGCATGTGAACCATCGGAGTGTAATATCGCTCTCACAACGTAAACTTGCCGGAAGACTCGGTTCTGATTCCAGTGCCTCAATGTAGTCCTTGACGGCGAGGTCTGTGGGCACGCTTCTATAAAGCGACTTCACATGGAAGGACAGCAGGATTTTGTCCTCATGTAGAACAATGCCGCGAACTTATTTATTCGAGTCCTACTAGTATTTAAGTGCGTTTCATTTTGTCCACTAAAGGGGAGAGAATACTGCGAAGGTAATTTGACAGCTTGGGCAGAGGCGAGCGGATCAAGTCGAGCACTGGGCGCATTGGGACGCCTTTTCTGTGAAGACTGCCAGAGAGTACTGCCAAGAGGGGATATTGATAATGATTCGTGCTCCGGCAACACTGGGCGTGTCCGCCATTGTTTGCTGAGCGCAGTCGGGGAATCGTCTGCTAACGGCTCCATAAGGAGAGGCCACGGAGAGGCTGAGCAGCAGTCGCTGGCGGAGCCCTCGGACCGAGAAAATGCGGCCGTTTCTTTCGCCATCCAACGCCTCACGGTCAGCGAACCTTACTGGGCTGCCACAAATCGACAAGAACACGATATCGGAGTTCTGAGCGCTTCAAAACTCATCCGTCTTGAACGAATGATAGAAAAACGTTTTTGTTGCGCTATTATTCGTTCAAGATGGAAATACACCAACTTGCCCAATTGACAGTTCTGATATAAAGCTCATCCGGACGGCAGCTACAAGAGACGCACCGCTTCGAAAAGCCGAACTGCTGTTCTCTAGTGGCGTGCGCTTCCGATCTGACGTAGCCCTTCAAGAAAAGTGTTCGTTGCAGAGAAGATGTGACTGTCAAAGCTTTAAGGTAACCTTGCACTGCCAAACATCTCCACTGTATTTCTCAGTGCGATTATACTCACGCGTCATAAAAATTCGTCAGATATCGACACCACGTTGTTTTTGCGGGACCTGTGCAACGCTGAGCTGCTTTCCTCCGCTCATTTTCTTAGCCACAGTTATCTCTACACCTTTCGAAATGGCGTGTGTCAGCGTGTTTCCGAAAGAAACGAGGCATGAACATCTGCATGAGCGCTGCATGAGCCGCAAACCAAACAAAAATACTGCCGCGCGTTTCTGCTGCATACAAAGAGAGAGGCCCGAGTACGTAATGCTCTTTGACTGCACACTGGATGTTTATAATGCGCTGCGGTCGTAATCTGTCGCGCGGATTTAGTATTGTCGTTCTTGTTTTCTTGAACGCTATACGTGTGCGTTCACTGACATATCTTTTTAAAATATTGCGCTCTTTGCTGTCCCATCCCACGGCGACGTTGCATTACCGTGGGCTATTGCATACGAGGACCAGCGATCAGCGGACAGATTAGTGCAAGAATCCACCTAGGGTTCCTCGATGCCAGCGCCGCCGCTTCCAGGGCGGAGACACCTTTTGACCCATTCCACGCCGACTCCGCCATTTCTTCGCGGGGAGACATATTCGTTCTAATGTCTCAGCCGGAGCGCAGTGGCTAGCGCGGGGACGGTCTTTCAAGAGCGTTGGTTTTTAAGTTATTAGATCAGTTCTTTGACCGCTATGGCATGCTGCTCTGTGTCACTGTGTACTGGTAAACATGCTAAATGCCAACGGATGTTTCGCTTCCCTTGTAACAGAGAGCGAAGAAAAAAGCAGGAGGTGCAAATTAAACGCGACCGCTGGCATCCGACACACAGTACCAGATATGAGAGATTAGTGGTTGGCTTGTCGTAGCATACGGCCATGTACTTTTTATCACTGGCCGTGAACATGCTATTAAAAAAATTCATGCACGAATTAAATAATTCTTTTGCTATAGCTTTATAGCATAATCATTGTGTGAAGCGGCTATTACAGAAGAGCTGTTTTTCGTTAGGTCGTGCGGAGTGAACAGAGACTCGGCCCTGCTTGCCTATGCCTACTTAAGCCCATTCAAGCTTAGATAGCCTAGTTAAGACAAGTTAATCCTAGCTCAGCCTAATTAAGCCCAGTCAATCCAATCAATACTAATCGATACCAATGAATACAGATCGATACCAATTAACCTGCCGGATTAACCCAAGTTAAGCTTTAAAAAAAGCCTAGTTAGGTCAGTACATCCCGGCCAAATTATGCTTGAACAAGCCAATCAGCACCAGTCGATACCAATCAATAATGATCGATCCAATTAGGCCGTATTAGTGTGGATTATGTCGGATTACGCTAATTCGGACCAAGATGAGATGGCCTAGCCATGAGGTAGATTACACCCGACTGGACTAAGTTAATTCGTATTAAGCCAAGTTAAGCTAATCCGTTTTAAGCTAATCCCGAACAAGTCAATTTTGAGTAATTTGAAAATGCCTAGCCGGTTGGATGACTGAGTATGGCCACTTGAAGCCAATCCGGATTAAGCAGAATAATTGTCACTGATCCCGTTAATGCGGAGGCGATCGCCAGGCAGATTCCTAGAGCTGACGGACGTATCGGACCCCCGAAACGCACCACAAAAGCGCGGAAATTTAGGGTAGGTCCTTTTAGTGCGCCAGCGAACGCCGGTTGTGGTTCAAAGGCCGAGTCAGAGTCAAGAGCTGGTAACACAAGCAAAATATATTCTCACTTAAGGCAGTACAAGCACTACACAAACATGCACAGTCGGCTGGTATCAATTACAACTCACAATAAAACTTAGATGCTGTTTAAAACAACAGGAACAAACAAACGAATCGCGCTACAGGTGTTGCGGAGGTGCCACTCCGGAATCGGAATGACTCCGGAATCATTCCACATTTTCGCGACCCCGGAATGGAATGGGGACAACGCTTGGAAAAATGGAATGGGAATGAAATTAAGCGCCTTTTGCACGGAATGGAATGGGAATGGAAGTAGGCCTTTTTCCTAAAATAGAGAACGTTTTCGTCAATGCGCTGTTTTTCAAACTTCAAATCAAATATTAGGAAGTCAGAGCCTCGAATTTAACAACAAAGCAGTATTTTCAAAATGGCTTATCTGATTACAAGCACCGTACATTTATAAGCAACGCGCCTACCACAATTCTGTCCTTATATATACTGTGTTGCTCTGAAGTTTGTCTCTATTATTCGCGTAACCGCGGTTCTGTGCCGTTGGTATCCGTCGTGCGGAACTACGGCGCAGGTATACCCCCCCCCCTTACGCCTCGTGATTTTTTTCCCCTTGTGGACCCAGTAAAGTTGTTTCACTCACTCACTCGGCGGCGCCTCAAGTGCCTGCTGACTCCCCACCCTTCACTTTATTGTTGTTGCTTCTGTCGCCGTTGCCGACTCGGACGCATATTCGAAAAAGCGCTTCTCTAAGTTGTGATGCGTATTGACGCTGGCGCAATGCTTGTGTTCACTGCAAGCTTTCGTGTACCAGCTTGCCCGCCGTCTCCCCTCATGCACGTTAAAGAACCACAGGTGGTCGAAATTTCCCGAGCCCTCCACTACGGCATCTCTCATAGTCATATCGTGGTTTTGGGACGTTAAACCCCAACAATTAATCATTTTGATCTGCATCAATTTAATAAAACGGCCGCGAGAGCACGAAGACATAGGCGGCCAGTTAGATAGATAGACAGAGACATACGCTCAAATTGCCCTTGGTTCGCCATGAAACGCTTGGCGTTTAATAATAAATACCTGAACTTTCGGTTACTAACAATATATGTGCAAGCCCTACCGTGAGAAGAGATAAACTGAGCGAAATTTCCGCGCATTTTACTGGAAGCGCTCCATTGCTGCATGCCAGTCAGTGCTAGCAAATGGGAACGTTTGAACTAAGATGGCGCCCACAAAAGCGATGTCTCTACCCTGTACAGCAGGAAGCGGACACATCGAGGCGCCCTAATTCTACCGAACAAAGAGCTCCATCTAGGAGCATGGGCTCCGTAACTCTCAGCTCCAACGTGTTTGCAGCACACGCTTGCTGAAGGAAGCAAAAGAAAAATAAAAAAAAATAATTCAGCCAGCTCCACTTCGTCAACACTGTCGAAACAGCGAAGCTAATGCCCGTCCTTCATCAAGCTATATCGTACTTCTAGGTTTTTCAAGTCTTCCCTTCGTTGGCGCTTAGCTTCGGCCTCTCTTGCGCGAACGTCGCGGTTGGCTCGGCGACGACATGCCCGTTCTCTAGTCAGATCTCGCTGACGCTCACGTGGGGCGGCTTCTTCATCGGAAAAACGAGAAATGTTCGCCATTCTGAAAGCGCAAACTCCTGAACACTCGCACTGACACGCTATTTTACACTCCACTGCGCCTCACCGTCTTGGCGCGTTTCTCGAAGATTCACCCTCCACATCCTCCGCCCTCGCCCTCTCCTCTCGCAGCATGGCGCAGCCCTCCCCTTCGTACCGAGCCTCACTCTCGCTCTCTCCACACTGCGAGGCCACGTGATCACCTCTACGCCACCCCGGACATGAAAACTTCTGCAAAGAACAGCTTCGCTGTTAAAAGGGGAGGAGTTAAGTTCGCCAAGCCGAACGTTAGCTCGAGTGAGCCCTCGGGCAGTGCGCAGAACACGTGTTCCGATTGTTAGAGGATTAGTAGCAGCCGACCCCGCGCCACTGTTCACTTGGTCCGATAGTTTGCTGCTTTGCGGTATAAGAACCATTAGTTTCAAAGACGCGCGGCAGTTCCGCCGTGTCATCTGGAGGGGCACGAGAGTGGACAAAGAGCCCCCCCCCCCCCCCCCCCGAGAATGTTGTGGTACACTTGTTGTACACACAACACATTATCAGAACATGTAAGACACCATGACACTTTAACATTGAATAAAAGAGCACTAACGACACCGTAATCCCGAGATAATATGAAATGAATAGTGTACAAGAATGTTTGTTCTGCACCACACACCAACACACAAAAGGGTCTGCAGGTCAGGCCACCACCCTATACATTCCTTGGCCCACCATGTCACACTCCCAGATGCCAATGCTAAGTTTGGGTTGACAAGACAGACCATGCATGGCGTCTGTAATAAGTAAGATCGGTTGGAAGACGCACTATTTCGAAGTATGACAAAATGTAGTCCTTACAGTACTTAAGCAAACCAGGTGCGTTATGAAGTTCTTTCTTCGTCACTGGTGCCTTAAGCTGCTGAATAGCTTGAACGCGCCCTAGGTTCCGCGAATTCAACCCTGATTGCGCTACATCACCCAATTTTTTCACACTTCGCTGGGCAATGTGTTACCATTAGAAGGTTTGACCGTAATCCTACTAGCTTTAACAGCGCACAGCCCTTCATCTACATACTCCAGGAGTTCATCCCACTTCTCATCAGAGTACACAGCAACCTCATTAGAAGGGTCTAGAATGTTGTCTACGCCAGCCAACTCCCCCTTCTCTACATCTCCTTGTCGCTTGGCCAAAACTGGCTCGGCCGTACCTTGCTCTGGAGAGTTTAATGGTGACTCCTCTTTCCCCAGTCCCTCCGTCTTATCCTGCCGTGAACCCTCCGTTGACCCAACTACCAACACCGAAGCTCCGTCGTTGCCCTCCTTGCGTTGTGTTTCATCCTTTAATTGTGCTACCCGCTTCGCGTGTTCGGCAGCTATTTTCCTTTCACGTTCGAGTTTTTCAAAAGCATCGGGAGTTAGTAAGACATCAACGTCCTGCGCTAACTCATCGGTAACAGCACACCATGTCACCAGTTGCGGATTTGTCCCACCATTTCTTGCGGGTAAACTCAAAGGTACCCGCATGAGGTCTGCTATGACCGTGTGCCCAAACGCTCCTCGCAGGCGTACCTTTCTACTGCGTTCTCCTACCAATCTCTCCGATAGTGGGCTCTTTCTTAGTATGGTTATTTCGGCTCCTGAGTCCAGACGGGCCTTCAACAAACGCCTCCCGCACACAACACCTACCCAAGCTCGTCTAGATTCCGACGCCGAGTCTCTGGGTCCCATTTTCCTCCTATTAAAGTAGAAAACGGCCCTTCCCGCGAACATGGTCTGCTGTGGCTCCTTACCATTCTGCCATTCAGTCGCTGCCTTCGGCTTAGCCTGAGGACAGTTCCACTGCACATTACCGAATTTTCCACATCCGTAACGATTCGGCTGAGGGCGCTGCTCGTTCTCCCGAATTTTATTTACGCTTTCGCTTGCCGCTCTTCGTGGCTTCGGTTCTGCCGTAATTGTAATCGCGGGGGCCCCTGTCTGACAGTACCCAGTTCTACTTTCTTCAAACTTTTCGGCGAGTTCAGCTACCTCCCTCGGCCTAAACCATTCACCTGTTTCATGCTGGAGCACATAGGCACATACCTCATGCGACAACATCTCTTTCACACGGTCAGAGATCATGAGCGCGCGAAGCTCTTCCAAAGTCTTTACGTTCCGGCTCCGCAAATAATAGTCGAGGGTTATGTCTAATTGTGTGACGAACTGTCCCCAGCTCTCCTTGCCTTTCCGGCAGGTGTAAAATCTGCGCTTATACTCCTGGGGCGTCAGTTTTAATTCCGAGAGCACTAGCTCGCGGATTTCATTGTATGACAAAACTCTGTCCTCGGATTTGTTTGCGACGAGGGTCCTACTTTTTTCATTAAGGAAGGGTACAATGATAGCGCCTGCGGCATCCTGTGGAATGTCGCAGCTTCTGGGCATACTTTCCGCACTTTTAAACCACGCTGGCGCTAGGTAATCTGATTCAGGTATTGTGGGAAGTACTGCCCTTAAGTCCTTGGCATAGCTACTCAATTTCGCCCTCCGTCCACCTTCGCTCTCATAAATACCCTGCTCTTGCAGCCTTAATGTCTGAAGCCGAATTTGCATCCTAAGCATTTCTAGATCCAGCTCCTTCTCCCTGAGCCGTGTGGCAGCATCCGGATCACTCGAGTTTAAAGTACTCCTATGCACTTCCGAAGACTCTACGCTCACAAGATCTGTCTCTGTCAACGCCGATTCAGCGGATATTCCTCCCGCTGCGCGCTGCATCTGTGCCCGCGTCGTAACCGACATGGTGCTCCCGGAGAAAATAGGGCAGGGCCTACCTGAGCTCATGCGCTGCAGCCACTTGGCGAGCCGTCCACAGGTGACGCCTGTCGAAATCCTCCAACGTCGGGAGCCGAGAAATCGCTCAGTCGATCCACCAGGTCTTTCACAGCGGTTCGTGGTCCTTCACCGTCGTAGTAGCGACGCCGCCGCTAGTCGATACACCAGCAACCGCACCTTTCAGTCGCCGATTCCTTGCCCGAAGACTATGCTTGGGAGTCGTCGCAGGAAGCTGGTCGGGGCCTCTACCTTTGATCTCCAACGCTGCCAAGCTATTGTTGATGAATCATGCTCTCTCGCACGTGTGCGACGTCGGCAGTGTGTTTTAAGTGCGTATATCATAATATTGTTCTGCAAGTCTAGCTTATGTTGCAGGCGAGCAACGAAATTGCACGGAGACATAAAAACTTAGGTTTAAGAGCGCTTTGGCGAGCGCCGGTCAATTCCGAACAAAAGCACAGTGCCGATCTTGTTGACAAAAAGAAGTTTCGCGTCGGTATTTTTCTTTCCTTCGTTAAGGTAACTGATACATTCGGTCAAAAATAGGGTTACCTTGTTCCCGGCGTTGTCACGGCTGCTTCGTTTTCTGAACAGCGCACGAAGCATCGGGAACACATCGCAGAACGAGGATAAAATACCAGCAAGTAGCACCAGAAAGGCCGCGATATGCGACTGGTTTCGTTTTCGCACCCAGAAAAACATGGCGGATCGACCTTACGGGCGGGAGAGGTTCTTCGCAGTACGTTCCACATGGGTTTCTTTTGCGCATGCGTGGCCGTCGCCTAGCAACGGAGACACGCGCCTTGCGAGCGCGGCCAGATGTTCTCTGGCGCGGTCGAGCACAGGCATGTCGGGCGTGTGGTAGTGCGGTAGTGCGGTAGTACGGTCTCTAGAATATACTGAGCGTAGTGGTAGTGCCGCTTGGCCGCTGCGACTACGTTCAGCACTTGTTGAGAGCAGATTCCGTGCCACTTTTCCTGCGGCGCGGGGCACTGTGGAGCCTGCAGTGGCGACAGCACCTGAAGAAGATGTAAGGCAGCTGCGGGACTTGTTAGTAGCGACAGCTATTCTAACACCTTGGTAGCGACTCACATTTGCGTGCGGTAGATATTGCCGTACTTATGGCGTTTACCGTACGGAGGTGCTAAGATGCCCCAATGAAATGGCCTGTACTGCATGAAGTACAATAAAAACTCAGGGTCCTTTATGCATTTGCCTGAGACGACTGGAATGTGAAAGCCATCAAGATGATGTTCTAGATGAATTACCAACCCGTTCAAACGCTCACGTGATGCCTATTTGCTGCATAACTTCACAGGTAAGAACTTTAGCACAAACGAGGACGAATTACAAAGAGATATGAGACGAGCCCTGGCGCAGTGCGCGTGTTCCGTCCTATTAGTGCTGAGGTTTTCACCTTCAAAATGTACTGAAGCAACATCTGTATCTTATGGAATGGAGCAGCACAAGCACAGACCCTTAATATTTTCATGAAGCTAGATGCATGGGTCGCGGGCCGCTGCGGATGCCTGCGTGTAGCGCATATAATCGCCCATCGTAACAGCTGCACGCCCAATACTTCTTTCAAATATGCCCGCATGAGAGCCTTCGTCCCTTTTTCCCATTCTTCTAAGCTTGATTTCGGCTGTTGTAGAGCTACATTTTTAGTTGGGTCCTCATAACCGTCGGCGTGCGGCGTCTGCTAGCGCGCGCTGCCTATATTTTCCAAGGCCAGGCGTTTGCGTGAGGCGGGTGCCAGTAGTACACTATAGCCAGTAGAGTCGAAAGAACAGGGAAGACTCTAGGGACTTTAGGTGCCAGTGCGCGCTGCCCATGGTTGCCAGGCATGGCCACGCATGCGCAGAGGAGACCCATGTGAAACGTACTGCAAAGAACCCTCCCCTTACGGGCTGGTCGACAGATGGCGCTATACATTTTTATATGTGGAGGGGAGGGTGTAGTATGTGTAATATCTGGATAAGGGGGTGTAAAGATGGGAGGCGCCACTGAGTCATATTTGGAGGACATGTTTTTCGAGGGCTCCGGAACGAGAGCGACAGCATGATTTGAGCTTGCCTCTGTCAGTAGCTCTATCAGCACATAAGCCATCAGCGTAAATCTTAACTGGGCTTATACTTTGTCCTGTTTTTTTAGGGGGTCATTCGCTTGGCTTTTGTTCTTTGGTTTTTTCTTACCACCACGTGGCTGTCGTGTGCACGTACGCAGACCGTGTGTGTGTGCACATGTGTTTTGAAGTGTAGCGTATTCATTCAGTTTTGTGGTACCCTTTGGCTTAGGACAGCGTATGCAGTACGCCATGCCTTGTGGTTATCTAGTGTTACAATTTGCTAACACGTGGACACCGGTGAACTGGCCTAGCTATGGTCAAAAAGACCGTAAAGTGTTCAGGGTGCGGGGTAGGTTTGAAAATGGGGGTTTGGGCGGATGAGAAAGCAGAAGCTGACGCCAAGTGCAGATAATGCCAGTTCGAGGCGAAAATGGAAAACAATGATGGCTGCCCAGAGTGGGCTCATGATGAGAATCGCAGAGCTGGAGAATGCGTTGGGTACAGAGCGAGAGAAGATGAAGGCTGTGGGAGAAAGGCTTAGGTCAGCCGAGGAGAGGCTATCGAAGGTCGTCAAGGTGAACAACGAAGAGACAAGCGACGGCGGAAAGATGAGGGCATAGACGTCCTTCACGGGAGAGGCGAAAGGGGAATCAGGCATGACAAAGGTAGGTACAATGGTCCCAGGGCCCAGCTTCCTGGAAGTATTTTTGAGGGAGGAAGGGGAAAAAGCAGCAGCCGTGACTCACGCTAGTCACCAAGTATAAGTAGCCAGATGCAGGTGACTTCAGCAGGAAAGTCTGAGCACGTTATTATCGCCGGTGACTCGCATTTAGTTCGATGCGCAAAGGCAGTCAAGAAGAGGGTGAAAGGCGATAAAAGAGTTTCGATAGGGACGATCCCAGGACATACGCAGCGTTCAGTCATGAAGCAAACGAAAGAAAAATTCACAGCTAAAGCTAACGAACATAATCTCGTTGGACATTGCGGGAGGACTAAATGACGGCTTGAACAAAGAATCGTCAGGACTAGCGACGACCTTGGCGAAAGGGGTCGATGACATGCGTACCGTGTCCCCACAGGTGCAGATTATAGTGTGCACGCTACCGGAGGTACCAATGCGCAACGGCAACGTGCAAAGAGTGCTTGTCTACGCAAACAAAGAGATATGGCGAAGCAGCCGAGAGAAAGGTTTGGAGGTAGTGGAAATAAACAGGGAGGTGCACAGGTGGGGTGGTTTCCAAAGCGACAGAATTCACTTCGAGAAGAGGCTTGGTCATGAGGTGGGTAGGCGACTGGCAGGACGCGCAGTAGCTTTTTTGGCGGGCATGTAGGCCCTTGGGAGTCCGGGGTAGCTAGTAACAAAGAAAACAACTGGGGAGACTCTTTGACAGGTAGTATTGCGAAAAACCAGAATCAAGGTAAAAGAAAAAGGGGGAAGGCGCGTGTTGCAATTATTTACATAAACATGCGGGCGGCAGAAAAAGGGCAAAATGGTTAGAGATTGAGGAGCAGTTAAACAAAGAACAGATAGGCGTTTATGCGTTGACAGAAACACACCTTAGAGACTTGGAAGAGCCACCACATATCGGCAGTTATGTCCGAGAAGGGTGCAGCAGGATCATATCGGAAAAGAAAGGTGGGGGTGTAGGAATGCTAATTCACCACGGAGCCAAATGGGATAGAGTGAGAGAAACGCGTTCAGAGCACCTCTGGGTTTTGGGCACAGTAGGTGGAAAGAAAACGTGGCTAGGGGTAGCCTACTTGTCGACGGGAAATAACTGCAGAGAAAAAAGAATCAGGAGATAGTGGACTGCATACGTACGGATATTAAGGAATTTGGTAATTGGGCCGAAATCATCCTTCTAGGGGATATAAATGTCCATATACATGACCATGATGGCTATTCAGACACCAATGGGAAGTTACCGCTAGATCTCTGCGAGCAACATAATCTTGAGACAGTTAACAGGGGGCCTAAACTTGATTGGCAGATCACGTGGGAAGTCGGAAACAAGTAATCTAGTATTGATTGTCTCATGGCTCAAGTAATTTATCACAAACTGAAAGACATGAGAATAGACGAGGAAGGGACTAAAAGCTTGGGTAGTAATCATAAACGCATAATATTACAAATGGGATATAGAGCTGGAAATGAGAGCATACACTCAAGGTCTGCCAGCTCGTATTTAAATGACAAACAAATAACAAATATAGCAGGAAAAGTCGAGAAAGAAGTAGGCAAAATACCAGGCAAGAACTATAGTATACTATACTACTATACTATATACTATATACTACTATACTACTATACTATACTATATAGTATACTATACAAGGCATAGCCTTGTATAGTATACTATATTGTATAGTAAGGGGTGGAAAAGGGAAGTGACGGTGAGAAGGAAAGAAAGGAGAGCGAATAACGAGTACAGCAAGAGAGAGAAAGAAAGAAAGATAGATACAGAGAAATAGATAGAAAGAAAAAAAACAATGACAGAAAAGATAGAAGGCGAGAAAACGACTACAGAGAAAGAGAGAAAGAAAGAAAGAGATGGAAAGAGAAAAATAGAGAGAAAGAAAGGGAAGAAAGAGAGAAAAAGATAGAAAGACGCAGAAAGAACAAGACAGAGAGAGAAAGAGATAGAAGCAAACAGACACACAAAAAACAAGAGAGCAAGCATAGCCATGTACATTTTAGTACAGCAGGAGGTGGGAAAGAGAGAGGTGAGAGGGTAAACGCCTAGCCAAGTCAGGACCATCTAGGTGCCCGTACCAGCCCTGCTGTGACCCAGCCTTTCGCGACTTAATGCACGCTGCGCTAATCTTTGTACAGCCACGGCCGCTCGATGAAAAACACACGGTGCGGCCTGCCGCGTGGAGTGGATACTGCGTCGCGCGCCTAGTGCCCCTGGCTGCCGCCGCGGCGCCACCAGTGGGGGAGCCTCTGGGGAGACCGAAAGCGAGAGCGCCGGAAGTATTGCGGCGGATCGCGGCTTCACAGCGCAGCTGCTATGCGCTTGTTAGTTTTTAAAGGGTTACAATAAACTTGCTATAGCGTTAACTATATTGGTAATCGTCCTACCGAATGTGCGCCGGCGATGCTTGAACCTAAATATAGCAAGTGTTAGTTTTATCTGAAGTGGTTGCTCGTGCGAGTTGCGATTTTTCGCGTCATGTTTTCTCTCTTTTGTTGCCGTTGCGCGGTTCACCCTCGATAATGTATGTTTGTGCTAGTTATTTTATCAACAGGAGAGTCGCTCATCGACAGGTGCGGTTGTATTTTCGGAATGACTGTTGCTCACACCTAGAAACAAAAGCATTGTGAACATCAGGAAAGTCATAATTGCTTTATTACACGTGCGTGAAAAAAGGATCACTGTGTTATTGGAATCACAGGCGCAGCACTTTCCTGATCAGAGGTTCTTGCGCCAAGCGTACGAGACGCTCAACAGACATATTAACATTTCCTGTCCAGTTGGCAAGAAGCGTTCGTAAGAGCTTTCTGATGAAAACTTTGCAGACTTCCATGGCGTGGTCGTTCGCCCCGCAAGTCCACTTTCAGCACTTCCATGGTCATAGAGAACAGCTGGTCACCTTTCAGACATCTCGTGAAAAAATACCCGACAGGAATAATATATGATGTTGACCAGCCTCTTATTACAAAACATAGTAATCGGTTTGCCACTTGGGGTACCGCTGTTGAGTGCTCTTCTTCACCATGGACAACGAAACCAAAACGTTTGTCGATATCACCCTCTGCTGTATGGCCATCTCGTCAGCGATCAGGGAGCAGAACGCTTCTTGCTCTACAGTGAGACCCTTGAATTCGATGCACAGCCGCTTCTTTATCAACTAAGTGACGCCGATTCCACCTGTTAAATGGCCTGCATATTTCTGGAGCGTTGAGCGACAAGGGAGCTAAAAGATATTTCTGGACCTTGCATGCTCATAACTTTTGCTGAAGCATGCCTTCCAAAGAGAGAGAGAGATAAAGGTTGAGTGAAAGGCAGGGAGGTTAACCAGAAGTTTTTCGGTTTGCTACCAAATTACACATTCCCTTAGAATGACGTTACTGTAGTGGGGCTTCTTCGTCGAGAAACTGCGGACTTGGTTTCTCACGAACTCGGCAGTCTTGTCACCTTGCGCAGCACCATTGAGCACCTTCATAAAACAGGCAATGTCCCTGGTATTTTCATAAAACTGCGCGTGCTCCTCAGCCTCATCCACTTTTTCTTGAAGGGCCTGCAGTGCTCCTTTCATACGAGCGATCTTCGCTTGGATGCAGAGCGTTTTTTTTTTTAGCTTCTTCTGTCAGTTTAACAAGGTCGAATGTAGTTTGACATGATGCATCTGAAAATGATGCCATTTCCACACACGGTTCATTCCCTAGTTCAAAGTTGTTGGGCGTCGTGGCTTCAGTGCTGTCACTTGACGAGCCGTTTTGGCTAATGACAAAACGGCTATTTTGAAGCAGCATTGCCCGAGCACTCGGCATGCGACTGCGCATTATCGGCTTCTATTTCGGAGCGTGGCCGCTTCGTCGGAGCAGGCGTGCTCCTCGTGCTCGTGTAGCTTGGATAACCGGGGAACACTGTCGGCATAGCCGTTGGCAAAAGTATCAACTTCTCGGTCTTCTTGTAGTCCTGCTCCGTAAAACGCAAGGCGCACACCAGGGACCTGTCATTAGGCTGCCATACTGTTCTCTTCCCGCCGGGTCCTTCACGGGAAATGTTTCGCAGCCATGCTGCCCTGCGTTCTGCGTTACTGGGAAACTCGTGGTAGCATATTTGCGGGTCCTTCGATGCATTCGTGGAACACAACGGCACAGAACAGTTACGCGGCATTTTGCCTAACGTATAAAATATCACACATGCGCAAACTGTCTTGAGTGACACTCAGTGCGAGCAATTCATGTGGAGAAAAACAAGCACTACCTCGGCCTACCCGCTGAACGCGCGCTCCTTCCCGCCCGCGCGTCGCGTGGAACCCTCCCTTACTACTGGCGCCCTCCTAGCGAAATGCGGCGACAACTGTCAACTCCGCTTCCCCGCTCTCACCCATTGCCTGTGCCGCGATGCGGCAGGCCGCACCGTGTGTTTTTCATCGAGCGGCCGTGGTACAGCGAAGCTATACATGGCTAGGTTCTGGCGGACCGCGTCCGCGGACGAAGTGACGCGTAGAAGAACAGTTTTCGGCGGCGAGTTATCGGTTTAGTATAAAGTAGTGGTGTGCGACTAGTGAAATTTCACCTCGAATCGAATTCGAATCGAATAGTGCCGAATAGTGGCAAAAAAATATCGAATATCGAATCGAATATCGAATAGTATATTTATACGAAATCTGTACCGCCATTTACGGCAAGACAAAGGAAAAATCAGGAACGCTACGGCGTGACGACAGCTTTATTACGCACCTGTTCTAAACTAACTTTTGTTTCAGTTTTTATTGGCGCACAAGCATGTTGATAGAAGAGCCGCCATTCCAGTCAGCAGCCCCACTCCAAACCTCCTAAAAATTAACAGAGGGGGTACAGTAGCTAGTTTTTTCCCCATGGTCGCGCAATACGGCTCATCTGACAACGGTAATATTGTGCTTTATCGTCATGGGTGCTCTGGGCTCAAAAACCTTCGGGCGCCCGTTCACAGCAACGTTTTAACTGCGTGCCGAAACGATGGAAATTTCCGAACGAGTGGTTCGGTGCGGCAGTGGCGACTACCCAGCGTGAACAAATTTTTACAAGCAAAGCCAATGACCGAGGGTTTCGCAGGCCAAAGTCAGAACGTTTTACGGCGCTTGCGGCATACGCGACCGAACTACGCAAGAAGTCCGTGCCTTCGTTTCGGGAACGAAGTTGTGAACGGCTTGACAGTTTTCTCATGTGTTTTTCTACGTGCGGAAATGACATAATTTCTTTAAGATCACCATGCGCTCTTTTTTGAACCAGGATGTCAGTGAAAGTTTTAACGAAAGGCCTACTGTAACGACGCTAGCGTTAGTTTTTGCCACCCCACCCTTACCAACTTGCGCCATTGGCCTTTGTCGCGTTGTAGATATTCGTCCTGTCGAATTATTCGAAACTTCGAATACTAGCTATTCGAAACTCGAATGGAATTATTCGATTAGGTACTATTTGACTCGAATTCAAAACTCGAATATTCACACACCCCTAGTATAAAGCGATTTAGCGCAGGTGCCATCGACACCGCAGATGCCTCTTTCACAAGAGTCGCGATACTGAGCGGCGACACTTCCCCCAAACCGTCGTGCCACTTTGTCTCGTGACGTAGGGATACCGCTAGCGCTGTTATCAGCAGTTGCCCTTTGGACCCGCTATGGGACGGGCGCGTGTCGTTCTCTCGGGGGAAAGCGGTAAATGTCCAGAAATTAGGGACACTGCCCAACAGCGCCTCTAGCGGCCGCCTCTGCCAACATGCGCGTTTTCTATGGGAGAGCGTCGTTTTCCGCGAATTACTAAGCATAGAAGCCATATCTTTGAAAATATTCCCGAGGAAATAAGTTATATGCGCTTATCCCAACATGTCGTAGAAGCTGTGCCATTATTTACGGCCAAAAACCCGTTTCAAATTGCGGGCGAAGTTTGAAGTAGGGGAGTCTATGGAAACATTCAAATTTTAGAGGTTTTTCTAGCCACTAAAAGTGATTTGCGATGAAACTATTGCATTGATTGGTATATTCCTGGGGATTCATCGACTTCAATGATCCAGCTTTCAGCTGGTGGCAGTAGCAGCTATTGAAATGGCAAAAAATTGTTCCAAAATCGCATTTTTCATAAGGAGCTCACGGAATTCATATTACTAGATATATAAACTATTTTTGCACTCCCCCCTTCCCCCCCTCCCCCAATAGCGCGCCGAAGCGATAACCGTGCGCGTTGAACGACGAGAGTACGAAGTCGTGATAACACGATCGCGAGTTCGTAGGGTCGAAGCCAGCTGCAGCTCCTTTTTTTTGCCCGCTTCGTCGCACCCAAAACTGGCAGTTTTCCGCCAGATGGCGCGTGACGAAAGACGGGTATTTAAGTTACGGTTCTTGTTTCTTTTTTAACACGCAAGTGTTTTATGCCGAGGTCCACCAAGTACTTCTGTTACAGGATATCACTTTCATAAAATGTACGCCAACGTGTGAGAAAGAAAAAAGCCAAGAAAAAGGTCCGCCGCTGGGAATCTAACCCACGACGTTGCGGCCGCGACGGTAAGCGCCTGACGCTGAACCAACTAAGCTACCTGGCAGATGCTGGACACTTCACGAACGCACCTTATATCTTTCACACATTCTCTCTCGTACGGTGCTCTCTGTTGGGGGTTGTACGTAGGCGGGATGGAGCGGTGCGGTGCAGCCGTCTGTGAGAGGTAAAAAGAAGTAATGCGTCACGATCGAATCTTACTGGCGCTAACTTCGAGATTGCGCGAGATATCGGAGGTCATGGTTTAAAGCGTCTCGATACATGCGAGGGACACTGGCCGCGCTGGCGTCGCCGAGGCACCCTAGACGCAGTTACGTTCTTCGCCTTTCGCTTCGTGTCAGCGTGCGCCGGCTCACCTGACTAGTGCAGCTTCCACATGCACCAACGGGATTTCTCCGCCGCCGACTACTTCGATTGCGAGAACACCGACTAATGAAACTGCTGCAATAACGCGTTGCAGAAAGGGCACGATTTCGACGGGCGAATGTCGTGCCTTGGTGGAGCGAGACAGAGGCCAGCGGGACGCACGCGTTTGCCGCTCAAGCTAAAAACCTCTACGAACTAGGGGTCAACATGGGTGCATCCACGCCAATTGGTGCCTTAGCTGCCAAACACGAATAGACATTCCAGAAGCTCTCATATATCACTACACGGTAAGCACTACTTGTGTGTAGGCACGTTTCACTTTCGTGTTATAACGATTCCTATGACGGAGGGATCAGCCATGTTTTTTTTTTCTATCTGCGCCAAACTTTTTGTAAAAAAATAACTGGTTCCGTGGTTTCGTAGAATACTGACATGTGTCTAAACGCCTTTCTCATGTATATATGAAGTATTTTAAACAATAAACGCTGATAACGTGCTATGAATGTTTATTTACTTTTTAAGCCAAATCTTTGTGAAGAGATTGCCAATATTTTTGCCTCCGCAGCTATGTATAGGCTTCCCAAGCAACGCTTAGCGGCGCTGCTGCTCTTGACAGGCAGCGCCATCTCTGGCAGGAAAAGAGAAACTGGGGTGTAAGCAGCGCGCGTTTTCCCTTCTCTCCACCGCGTTGCCGCTCGCTTCTGTGCACGTGCAGCGCTCTCGCGGTGCACTTGCGGCGCCTCACAATGTACCGCTTGCAGTGCGGCTTCAAAAGGATTTTCAAGCTTGACTGGCACTTTCGAAAAGCGAACTTGATAAAATGAGAAAGGCTCGTCAATCACGTTAACGGTGAAGAGCAGACGATCGACAACAACGACGCCCAACTCAAAGCGAAATGCATTTTCCAAGTCGCGATTACACCGTGTATGACGTATACCTCGAGGTAAGTCTCCTTCTGTCATGTTAAAGATGATAATGGTCCACATGTACTCCGAAATGAGGCCGTACACGCTATCGATGTTCTGCGGCGTGGACTACGAATCATATGATTGTTGTTTTGATATGGCATGCTTACAGTAGCAGCCGTGTACTTTCGTGAACAAATGTTTGCGGCGTGCGAAAAAAAAGATTATACGGCCATGGCACTGCTTCCTGAGAAGGTTAGAGTCAAGTCCTCCGTGCCGCTGGAGAATCACCCGCCGATTAAGACGCGAGGCAGCTAGCTGAGCTTTAACCACTGCGAAGCAAGATGAACTGCTCGCCTCGTTTTTTCGGCCCTCGCGTCATGCTTGCAGTCTCTTTTTATGATATCGACTTGACAGGCGTATAAAACCTGCTGCGTGAACGCGGCTAGAAAATCGCACAAAGTCAGAAGGTGGTTACTTCAAGGTTGCAATTGCAAAGCATGTATTAAGTGCCAGTTATATTTAGCGGCTTAAATATATATCACCCTAATAAAGTGACAAAAACAAAGCAAACCTGCACAACGATGTCAAAGCTTGCTGAAAATGCACAGACGTCCGTTCCGGCGTGATAAAGCAGCCTTCCCGACGCGTGAAATGCAGGCGCCGAACTTCTGACAATGTGCGGAGTCCAGTTGAATTCAACCAACCGCGCAACGCTAACGGTATAACGCGAATGTGAACGTTCAACAACGACGGGTAGGTCTCACGAACACGGGGAATCAAAACACAAAGTTGCTTCACCTACAACCGTAACTGGACTTTAACAATACGAGAAGACAGCGAGTAATCATTAATGTAGTCGCTGCGTGCATGCGCCGCGTTACTTACCGATTCAGGTAGTCGGAACGAACGAAAGCGATGAACTCAGACAGCCAAAATAGAAGGCGAGACAGCGCTGTCAGCTATCCACGCTTGCCGCCTTTATTTCTCGTACGACACGCCCGGGAACCGATACAGTTTAACACGTGAATCATGTGCCTTGGTGTTGTCTGCACTGTTGTGGCTGGCCACTAAACCGCAATAGTTCGGACCACGCTTGCGCTTCCGCGGGGTCGCTTCTGCCATCGCGGAAATGCGCAGCTTCGCACAGCAAGCCTCTCGATTCAACGTACCCAGCTGAAGGCCCCCCAGTTACCCGCACCGAGAGAAGAACGCGTGCGCACGTGCGCTACCGCTACCGTGAATGGGGCTGAGTCGGCCGCGCTAAGTTCAGAGCTTTCCGACAGAGCCGCAGCGCGGCTGGCGCGGCGCTGTCGTCGCGCCGCAAAGTTGAGCTAGGGTTCCCTATAAGACAAGTGCATTTGTGAGACTCTCGTGCTGCCTGAAAAGTGCCAAACGAAAGTTTAGCGTCTATTGCGCGCGATTAAAAGACACAAAAGTATATAATGATTGTTGGGGATTAACTTCCCAAGACCACGATTTGATAATGAGAGACGCTGTAACGAAGGAAGGAAGGAAGGAAGGAAGGAAGGAAGGAATACAAAAATTACACCATTTCCCGCTAAAGGGGACCATGAGGCGATGCGAAGTCGGAGCACTTGCACGATCGCGTTCCGTTGGCGTTCGTTGGGCATGCTACCGACCTCGTGTCGTGGAACGCGAAGAGGAACGCTACGCGCGTCTTGTCTTCCCTCTAGCCTGGCCGTTAATTCTCACAGGGCGAGGGGGGAACGCGGTCGACAGGCGTGCGAGAGGGGGGCAGCGTAGGAGAGGAGAGAGAGGGGGAGGGGACGCGCATGCGCGCAACGCCACCTAGACAAACTTTGTCTAGGTGGCGTTGATGCGCGGCGTTGCGCAGGAGAGAATTTCGGCATGTCTAGCACGCGTTTCAGACGAAGAGTGGAAAGGGGGAGGGGCGAGGGGAAGTGGAGAGGGGGATGGGAAGTGGAGAGGGGGGCGAGGGAGTGGTGAGAGGGTAAGTGGAGAGGGGAGAGGAGAGGGGAAAGGAATAGTGGAGAGGGGAATGAGAGAGAGGACGTGGAGAGGGGGAGCGGAGAGGGTATGCGCATGCGCAGTAAGGGTGGTCACGCCGCACACCACCACCACCACCACCGGATTGAACTCCACCATAAGATACTTCGCATCTAAAAGGGAGAGGGCAGGGAGGTTAAACAGACAGACTCCGGTTGGCTACCATACGCCCGGTAGGCAACCCTTCCGGAGCCCTCCACTACAGGGCTCCGGAAGTTTCGGCCATCTGGTGTTGTTCAACGTGCACCTAAATCTAAGTGCACAGGCATCAAGCATGACACAAAAGTATAAAATTCGGAGAAGTCGCTGTAGTAGTATTCGTACAATGGAACACAGCTGAAGATATTTAACGTAGTCCATTTGCGCCATGTCAAAGTGAATATTTTGCGTGTACAGTCATGGTCGGCGATTGTGAAATATGTTGCAATAAATAATTCGCATTGTTTGTTCGTCGATCATGTCGTGACATTTATATAGCCGAAAGCAAGGTATGCTAAATTTCTTGCGGACTCCATCGATAAGGTGTTTTCGGTTAACAGATTCGTCAAGTATGACGACTGACTCCTTTAGAGATTTTACACGTTCTGGAGCTGGTTTGTTTAGTTGCCAGGGAAGGCTAATGTTCCTCTACAATTTTGCGCGGTGAATTATAAATATTATACAATAAAACCTCGTTAATTCGGATTTTACAGGGCCGGAAAAAACTTCCGAAATAGGCGAATGTCGTATTATCGAAAGTATCAAGAAAACAATAAACAGATGTCCCCTACATCAATACATTTTCATTTTCTTGGTGAATACATAAATCTTGTACTCATTTTGCATAGGAGCAGTGTAAAAGCTGCAGTTTTTGACATCCCGCGAATTCGTTCACATTTGGACCACGGCGCCAGGCTCCCGGGTTTATTTAGCCCGAAACATCCTCTGAACCCCTCTCTTATTACGTATCGCCACCACCACCGCCACTACTCACACGTGATGACAGTTTTTTAGCAGGTAAAAAGAAAGGCAACAGATAGTTTGCCCAATGCGACATAGCAAGCGAGTTTGATGGCTTCACGCCGGCATGCCACCAGCTCGTGATCTTCAACAGCTTCCGCCATGTTTGAATTTTGTGACAATGCGTCCGCACTGCACCAAGTTAAAACGAAGCTGCTGAGTGCAGGATCCGCATATGGACAAAATCGTTGTCATTAACTGATGAAGATAGCAACCAGCGCCGCCTCGTTTCGGTTGTCTGCGAACGCCGTTGTCGCTCTTTTACGACGCACATTTGCAGCACTCGGCCGCTTTGAGGATCATCTAAATTAACCGGATGCGGCCAAATATGACCAACTAACGAGATTTTGATGCCATTAAACAATATATATGCTGGGCGGGACCAGTGAGCACGTCCGAATGATCGGATTTTCCGAATTGACGACAGTCGAATTAACGACGGTCGAATTACTGTACTTGATTTTTAAAGCGCACGCTCTATTACGCCATGGCTCCCAAGGTCATCGCGTTTCAGTCGCCTTAAGCCATAGAGTTCTCTACAATTTTACTAGAGGGAACTCTGGCGCTGCGATCGTTCAGCCCCAATGGGATCGATGAGTAGTACACGGATTTGCCTAAGCTTCGCACTTGCGGCTTCGAACGCACTTGTGGCTTTGTCTATTGTTGTGTTTTGGCGTTTGTTTCGGATGAA
This sequence comes from Rhipicephalus sanguineus, assembly GCF_013339695.2. Lineage (NCBI taxonomy): Eukaryota > Metazoa > Arthropoda > Arachnida > Ixodida > Ixodidae > Rhipicephalus > Rhipicephalus sanguineus. Next base: position 35,069,070 of record NC_051176.1, read on the forward strand.
AGAATGGATCATTGTAAACTTCGTGACCCCATTTGAATTGGTGAGCTTAAAGGTGAAGGTGATGAAGAGGAACTGCTGAACGTTTACTGAACTTCTTGAGACAAAGCGGCTGCAGGTGACCCGGAGCCAAACGGAGCCGCAAAATTTGGCAGATCCCAAGCCTTGTGGGAATCAGTTTTAAGCGAAGCAGTCAGCGTGTAGTTGCCTATGCTCCATTTTTTGGCTTTGAGCCAAGCGTTACGAGGTGGATCGACGAGCTTTTGTAAGTGTAGTAGTTGTGTGCACATCGTGGGCTTACAAGGCACGTCGACTACACTGGCGTTTAGAGGGTAACTTATAGTCTCACGTAACGCCAACACTCAGGTTAGTGCACAGACGTCAGTACCGGTGGCACATACCCGCATACCGCGGCCCGTAGTATACGGGTATGTGCCACATGTTTCTGGAGGAAAGGGTTTGACGACGTACGCGACAGGATTTTCACGTTATTCATGCCATGAACAGACATTCATATTCGTCAAACCCTCCCACCCTCTCATGCAAATTTTGGTCTACACCATGTTAAGGAGGCGATCACGAGAGCACCCAGACCTAGGCGGCTAGATAGATAGATAGATAGATAGATAGATAGATAGATAGATAGATAGATAGATAGATAGATAGATAGATAGATAGATAGATAGATAGATAGATAGATAGATAGATAGATAGATAGATAGATAGATAGATAGATAGATAGATAGATAGATAGATAGATAGATAGATAGATAGATAGATAGATAGAAACGCTCAAAACGCCTCAGGTTCGCTAAGAAATGCTTCGCTTTTAAAATGGTCAAAGTGCCTTTGGTTCGCTAAGAAATGCTTCGCATATAAAAACGAATATAGCAACTTGAGCGAGTTGGTGCATCTTCATCATGCGTAAAATGCAGAGCGCACGGAAACGACGGACGAAAGAAAAGCAAACAGGACTATAGCGCTGACTCTCGACTGAATTTTTCATTGGAAAGGAAACAATATAAAAAATCTAGATTATTAGAACCATGTGGCCAAAAAAGACACCGGCAAAATAAAAAGAAAAGTCACAGTTTCGCCGCAACGGCGAAGCAATGAATGCGATAGCAACGAATTGGAACGCAATGCGAAGAAGGGAAAGCAGCTCGGAATTTCCAGCTCGTCGCCTAAGCGCAAAGGACGCACGAAAAGAGCACACACAGGACGAGCGCGATCGGTCAAGTGTCACAGCTCCACACTTAAAGCGCGCTGCTCAAGCATAAAGAAGAACGCACGAAACGAACGCATAGGTATACACATGACGAGCGCGAACTAACAATTGTCACAGTTGTTACTTGTTTCTGTTTGAACAGCGTGCTCGTTTCGCACACGCGGCCGCTTCAGCGAGCGAAGTGATCTTAGTACGCTCTGTAACTTCAGCGCGCACATCGCGGGAGGAGCAGCGCTTGGGCACGGGCGCGAGATCGGCTGGCGTGAATAATGGCGCGTTCACACTTGGCCTCGATGGGGGCGAAAGCGGCAAAACTCGCCGGAAGTTCACTCGCTTCGCCGCCTAAGCGGCCGGAAAACCACGCCGCGAGGCGGACGCGAAAAAATCGGTCCGAGACCGATTTTTCCGCCACGCGAAAGCGGATCGCCTTTCCGCTTCACGGGAAGCCGTACTTTGGCTGCGCTAGCTTAAATCACGTGACGTAAACAACAGACCGCAAATTCAACATGGCGGCCAAGGCGTCGGCGGTGGCTCGCATCGGCGCATTCGCAAACTACCCGTGCAGCGCGACAAGACTCACAGCCTCGACAAGGACGCGTTCCTCGAGAACCTGGTTTGGATTACGATTGACGAGAACACTGGAAGTAGAAAAAAGGTGTAGCAGCAGCGAGTCGGCGTGCCCCAACGTGCCTCGCGTTTTGCAAAGCCGGGTGAATCCGCCGCCGCCGCCACTGCTGCCGTGTCCGCTTATGTGGTTTCTGCTGGTGTATCTCCCGAAACGGCGGTTTGAAAAGGTGAAAGCTATTTATTTTCCGTGTTTTGCATACTTAACTTGAATTTGGTACGAAATTAAATGCTCAGGAAACGGGGAAAAGAGAATTAATTCTCGAAGTGGCGAAGGCCGCGGCGGCGGCGACAGTATGCGGGAGAGGCAGAACAAATGTGAACATTTCCGACGCGCGCGAAAACGGTTTTCCGGACGCTCTGGCGCTTTCGCTTTCTCTTCGCTTCTCAAGTGTGAATGCGCCTTAAGAGAACAAGGAAGTTCAGAGAATAGAACAGCCGGCCCAGCGAACGGGTGCTATGTATGTCTCTTCTTTTACAATATATACATATACATATACGGGACATGACGGCGACGGCAAAAACCAGCCGACATTGTCCATATAATTGCTATCGCAATAAAGATAAAAACACAGAAACGAACTGGACAACTTGCGTTTCGATACAGTAATCTCTCACAAGTGTTAGATAATCAAATTCACTGTCACTCAAGGTGATCAACGGCCTGCTGACACACAACTCTCCTTTCGACAATTTCTCTGGCGACCTGCTGCCTGTAATGTGTTAGAATAGTTGTGTAGTCAAAATGGGGGGACCAGCCGCACTCATGACAATGGTCAGCGAGGGTAGATCTTCAGTTAGTGAACGTTCGTGCTCTTTTAGACTGATGTTGACACACCTTCCTCTCTGCCCAGTGTAAGTTCTGCCACAAGGCAGTGGAATTTGATATATAATACACACGTCCCATTCAACAAATTTAGACACATGCTCCACCCCGCATCCGGCGGCCCATGTGCCAGTGCTTATGGATTTTTTTTTTTTTTTTTGCGGAGAGACCAGATACCTGTCGGGATGAGGAGACCACGACAGCTGCACCATATCGCGTGGCAGCATTCTTGATGCCGCGCCCTAACTTGGGAATATAAGGTATCACTGCAATTATTTTTGCTTTTCCCGATTCCGCATCTTTTTGCTTGCTGTTCTTGAGATACAGGGTGTTTCAGATAAAAAAACACCAAGTATTAAAAAATTAAGCATAGGCGCTACGCATCTCCAATTAGCGCAGTATTGTTATGAGCCATATAGAGCTCGTCAGAATATTTTTTTCCAATCCGCAAAGCTCGGCAATTAACAAAGATTGCTTAATGAACGCTTTAAATGGTAACTCTAGAGAAAAATCTTCATTAAAAAAGTTGCAGCGCTTGTTCAGAAACATCGAGTTTTTCAATCTATGGTAAGATAACTCCCGTGCTTAATTTTTTTCCAGCCTTTCTTTAAAGCGCGCGAATTTAAAAAAATACCACGTGGCTGCCGCCTAACGTAAGTTGAACGACTTATCAAAGGCTGTGTGGTACTCTCGGTATGCCTGAGAGCCACGGCTGCTCACCCTCCTGTTTGTGGCTGGCCCAGCTGAGCAGCAGTGCAGTGCAGCCCCACCCATGCAAGACAGGTGATAGATCGCACCTTTGGTGTTCTGCACAGGACGCAGCATATCACTCCGGCATGGCATTGACATAAATAATAGTGATGGTGAGTGTTTGTGGCAGCCGTAAAAGCCCATTAACATGTATCTGCGGTTTATGAGTGTTTGTTGCTCGAGTTCATTTCTCCTCATGAAGTGCACTTTTTGAAAGTGTACTTCGTTAGGAAAAATGGTTGTGAGCAACAAAAACACTCATAATCCGCAAATGCTTTCTGTTTTCTAGTCTGCAAAATTGCTCTTGCACACTGTATGATGAGGTCGCTATTTTAGATAACTTTAAAGTAATGAACATTAGCTGTTGTGACATAGCGTAACATGAGTAGCATAGTGAACCCATTTTTGGTCGGCTTCTTGGAGTTATTTTAAAGTAGAAATAGAAGGTACTTTATTGGCTTATGTCTCCCTGTTATGCAGACGTTTGTCGCCTTCAAAGTTAACATCGTAGTTGTACATTTATATGATAAATTATTTTTCAAAGTATTTGTTTGTGTCGCGATATAGATACTTTTATTTTTTTTATTATTTCTTAATACTTGTCATCAGCTATTGAAAATAGGACAGCTAGAGTTGTTAGCACATATTTATCAACTGTAGACTTTTATACCTAGCACGGTTGTAATAATCATCTGTATTTTCTATGTTTCAGCAGTATCATGGGATCAGGGGCCCCAAGGTCATGTGTACAGTGTATCTCGAACAGAACACACAAGACCAACAAGTATACACCGACTACCAGGGACTGTGTCCTACTGTTCAAAGTGCACGTCGACAGAAAGAATGCATCGTGATGTCTAGAACAGTTTGAATTGTATGATGACAATCTGCATAGTTGCAGTTTAATTTTTGATCAGTGCATCATTCAGCAGTTTCTTGCACTTGAGGATTCAAAATTAATTCTATTCTGCATTTAATGTACCAAACCATGACATTAACGCAAAGCACACTGTAGTGGTCGTGTGCAAATTATTTTGGGCTACCTGAAGTTTTTAACATGCACGTAAATCAAAGTGGATATCTGAAGGAAAAAAACAAAAATGAGAAGGCAGGCAGGTTAACCAGAAAAAATTTCCGGTTGGCTACCCTACACTATGCTGCATTTCACTGCCATTGGAAACAGCAGCCATACTCGACAATCAAAACCGTGCTCTCATGCTTGGTAGTCCAAGAATGAAAGCCATTGAAGCGGGTAATTTTGCACTTGGTCGATATCGTCGTTCAGGATACACACATTAGCGTAGCCCGAATGATTTATGTATGTATAAGCTCTGGAAAGTCCTTCTCCATTGATTATTTAGGGGGAAGAGGAGCGTCACTATTCCTAGCATATCCAACACCAGGCTTTAGCACCTGTGTAATGTTATTCCATTGCCTGTTTGTCCTCTTCAACAGTCAACCTCTCTGCATGTGCTGTGTAAGTTTTAACTTTTCTTCATATAGTGTTTGCTGCCATAAGTTTCTTCATAATGTAATTTAGTACTCTGCAAATAGTTTATGATCTATGCAGCTTTGCTGATATTACTGCTGAAAGTATTATTGCATTTTGTGTGGTAACGATACCATGCATTTACGTATGTCTTTTTATGCGTCTGTACCATGGTTTAGCCAAAGAAAAGGCTGCTGGTGTGCTCTAATCTTGAAACTGGCGGCTTCGAACAAGTTTGACGGTAAAAGTAACAATATACTGATTACTATTACTACTATATTCGGATAAGCTGTGAAAGCTCCATGGAAATGTACTTAACATTCTGGGAACTGTGCAAGGTAAACGTTGTTAAGCTCTTTTATTGTGGTCCATGTTTTATGCACCTGAAACATAATTACTTTGTAGTGGCACATTATAAACTGTGATTATGCACATATGTGCTGAGAAACAGTGCAGCTGAGGCCAGCAGCAAGACATACATGCAGGGCACTGAAGCATCACGTCACATACATAATCTACAGTCCTTGCCCAGCAGTGCACCGAATTTTTTCCAAACTGAATAAGAGACTGCTATATGGAAAGTCGGCAGATGTGCACACTTTAAAACCTTTTCGAGGCGTGTTTTCAGGAAAAGCAATAGGGACTTGACATGTCAACAACAGCATTGTTTGCACCTAGGAGCTTAGTAGCAGCGAATTGTTTTATTTATGTATTGTCCAGACTTTGTCTGAGCTGTGCCAATTTTTCAGCCTCCGTCACCTAACATGGCTTGTTATTGTGTTGTCAATGTACCGGGCTATGTAAATAAACTTTGTGTCATCTTACAGACATGTACCAAATTGGGATGCACTGCACTTTTCCTTGGCATCGCATTGTCAGGGGCTCTTTTCTTATATATCGTCGTGGGCTACCCCCCACGAAAATGTATAAAAATTGCTTGTGAGTAGGCAGAAGCAGAAACTATGCATCATACTGTTCCAAGAGGGTTCGAGAAATCCCGAGTTCGCACATAGCAGTGGTGAGGAATTTCTTTCGTAAGTTATTGCTTTAAACCTCATGTGTTCGAGAGTCAGTGTATCAGCGTTGTTCTTTTATAGCAGTTCATCCTATTAACTACACCTCAATGTATGTATGTATGTATGTATGTATGTATGTATCTTTTAAACGAAAAGTTATGTTTTTGTGTAACTTTTATAAGAATTTTGCTGGTTTTCTTTCTAGCTCTCCTTTTTCTGTGCCATTCTTATTTCCTAAGTATGTTTCCTACTGAGCAAAAATCAATGTAACCTTACACAAAATCTGTGCATTTAAAGAAGGTGTTTCATTTGACAACGCGCAGTCGTGAGAAAGAAGTTGGCAACTATGGAGCGAACCAGCAAAAGTAAGTGTATAGCACAGCTCCTCTGTGCAACATTGCTTCTACACATTGCGTTTGTCGAATATGTCGATTTCAACCAGCGTAAGCGAGCTTTCGCCCGTGGCTGTACATACCTGTACATATGTGCGTGGTATTTCTGCATATTTTCCTACGTGTTGCCAATTACTAATAAGGGCACAAACCTAGTCAACCTGAATACCTGGATTTTTGTCTGTGTACCTGTCATCAGTACTGTCACTGCTGTTCAGAAAGAATAAACTCGGGTTTAATATTGCCGTGTACTTACCAAGAGAAGAGTAGCCCTCTATGACGCAAATGAATTTGCCGTAATCTTTTCCCAGGCCTACTGCTTCGCTCGGGACGATCGGGGACCCTCTCCTCAGAACTCGATAGCCTGCTGGAGTTCTTTATAACCATTGATCGAGCTGCGCAACACGACAGGCACCGAGAGTGTTGATACAAACACATCACTGTCCCTCTCTGTTCTCTCTCTGTACCTGTCGTTTTGCGCTGCGGCGTGTAATGAATCCCACCCAAATAGCACGGAAACGTGTCCCGACGAAGGCAGTCATCTTGGCCGCTAGCAATTTGGTCGCTGCGTGTCTCTTGATTTTCTTTAGAACATCGTGATGTCTCACCGGCGCTCGAATAGCCAGAGAAGTCAAAAGTAATTGCCCAGGTATGATAATTGGGTTTGGGGACTGGGCGCTCTTGCGATAGTAGTGGCTAGAGGGGGAAAAGCCTCTTATTTCTGTAATCCGTTAGGGAGTCCGGCACTGCGTTGTTGGGTCTAAAAGGGAGTGAAAGAAGAGAGCGGAAAGGCCACCTTGTCAAGAAAAGAGTGCCCGCACCACATAACCTCCGGCCGTGCTACCTATTTCTCCATTAAAAAATATAGGTGGGCGACACTGCGACACAAAGTGACACAAAGTGATAGGTGGGTGATACAAAGTGACACTGCGAGACGACCCCAGTACCTCCCGTATTGTTGTGGGACGCTGCAACCACACGACCACCGCTGCAGTGCTTCAGATGAAAGTCGGCCGCTGTAGCACTTACTTCATTGTTAATATACCCTCCTTCCCTAGAAAGACACCTAATGCAAAATATGCGGTGAAAGTCGATCAAAAAAAGAAAAAAAAACTTGGAATCCTTCATGCATTCGCCTAAGCCGACTAGAAGGTGAAAGTCATCAAGTGTGGCTAATTACCATGCACTCTATATCGACGTGCGTCATTACTAATCAACTGTCGCTAATTAACTGTCACTTATGTCACTTTCACGAATTCAATACTCAATTTGTTTCAATTATCATCATTTAAATAATATTTCACTCATCAAGTCACTACTCAGATCACTTGCTTCGATTCTTATATATAAACACAGTCACACTCTCGCTCGCTTTTGTATGGCTTTCGCTCGCATAGACGTGAGTAGGTAACGCGAACGTCGCTTTTTTATGCACTCCAAGCATCCGGTGCAGCTCCGCGGTAGCTTTCCATGACGTCTGCTGAGCCAGGGGATCGTCTTCTCTGTGCTCTGTTCTATCGCTTCGATTTCACGCTTTCGCAAAGACGAAATGAGAGTCACGCGCACGTTGTCCTTTTTCTTTTTTTCACGGGAACGCCGCTTCGTTCATGTTTGCTCGCGCAAACGCCGCAAGGACAGAGTGACTGCGCCGTGTTTTTTTTTAAAGCGTTAGCACATAGAAACCTCCCGACGAATCTTTCTCGTTTCACGTGTTCACATATCTAAGCGTATAACTGTTCTCGCATTCCGGCTCTATCAACTTGAATGCTGCGGTGAATTGAGCCTGCGACATTACGCTCATGAGGCCTTTCTTACTGCTGCTACTCCTATGTCTTGTACTGAAATCGTTGTAAGAAACGCAACCTTTTACGTCTAGCTACAAAACACCCTAATCATAGGCGTGCGAAGCGTTCCCCATCAGGGGGGGGGGGGCGAAGGTTCATCGCAGCGCCCTCCCCCCTACTAAGTCGATGTACGAAGCAGATTTTCCGCCCCCCCCCCCTCTCTTAGGTGCCTAGAGGGGTCAATGTATGGGGCAGATTTTGTCCCCCCCCCCCGATTAGGTGACTAGCCCCCACCGTGCTCACGCCTATGACCCTAATGGCAACCACTATACCGCGCTCGAACATGCCTAATGAGTTGGGTGGCAGCGCAGTTTCATGAAAATGTAACTGGTAAACTGGGGGAGACGTTTGGGTCACATCTTCAAACTTTCAATGTATTAATTTACGCGCGGTTTCATAGATGCGGTGCATCTAGAGTTGTTCGCCTGCACTTGATGAGATAGCGCTCGGATTATTACTTAACTCTTTCATGGCCGCGCCTATACAAGGTGGGGCACCGGTGACCCGAACGCGGCGAACAAGAATTTAAAATTACGGGCGCTCCTATCAACTAGCTGCACCATCCAGCACATTCTGAAAGCACTAATGTTTCGTTTCCTGCACAGTTAGTTGTTTTTTATTTTCTCCCGAGCGGCAGCGATTTTTAACAGCGACTAAAAGATAGCGGCTTGCTTGGTTTGTTCGCGGAAATGGGAGACGTTACGGTAGCGAGACCCTTTCCGAAATGTTGTTCCTTGGACAATTATGTAACGTCCGCAAGCGATTTTTCTGCTGTTTCTAGCAGGAGTTACTCCGAGGATGATGTTTAATTATGGAAATATAGTTCGGATGATAAAAAACTGTAGAACGAGCCCGGATCGTGGTCAGATGTTCATCAGTACGTTAAGCTTTCTGGCACATCGATTTTTTACTCCGACTGAAATGTCGCGAGGATGTTCGCACTCTTATGTCTTTTATCTGTAGTGTCTCAACAGTATATGGCGAAAATTCGGCAGATCCCACGCGTTGTGGGAATCGGTTTCATGCGAAGCAGTCAGCGAGTACTTCTATGCTGTACAATTTACGGCTTTGAGCCAAGCGTAACGAGATGGATCGATGTGTTTTTCTAAGTGTATTAGCTGCGTACACATCGTGGGCTTACCAGGCCCGCCGACAACACTGGCGTTTAAAGGGTAATTTGTGGCCTGGCGTAACGTCAGCACTGTCGTTAGAGCACATACGTCAGTATGATCGAAATTAAGTGCACCTTATGGTGCAGTCATGGGCATATCATACGTCACATTCGTTAATATATTCCTCCGGGGTCGCGCAATGTTTCAATATAGCTTGCTGAAACGTAGGAATACAAATGAAATGTTTATTAGACTGCTACAAAAGCGGAGCGAACACTGTAACCACTGACGTTAATCTGATATGACACCTGTATGGTAGGAGTATACAGATGTAGTGTCTCTTGCTTTCTTGTAAAATTAGATAGCCCGCACCACAACCACAATCGACGTTGCACCGACTTTACACCTGCATAGGATATATTTTTTTCCAAACCTGTTGATAGACCTGGCGTGGCTCTGTGGTAGAATACGTGATACGCAAAATGCTTGGGTTCCATTCCTGCTGGGATCCTAATTTCTATTCTTTCCATTCGTCGGGTCAACACTGCTAATGTCGCTTTTTCTTAACACGCTCACTTTTAAATTAACAGTGTCTGTTCTCGCCGTCCCTAGGCAGATATAATGTGTCAATCACCTGTGGCGCATACCCGTGGCCCATGGTAAACGGGTATGTGCCACACGTGTCTGGAGGAAAGGGTTTGACGGTGTACGCGACAGGATTTCCACGTTATTCATGTCATGACCCGACAGTCATACTCGTCAAATCGTCTTACCACCCCATGCCAATTTTGGTTCACACCAAGTTAAGGAGGCGATCATGAGAGCACCCAGACGTAGGGGCCAGATAGATAGATATGTAGATAGAAACGCTCAAAGTGTCAAAGGTTTGCTAAGAAATGCTGCGCATTTAAAATTTGGTGGCATAACCTTCAACCACTATAGAGCAATGTTCAGCCCAAGAAGGCTACCCAGCCGTGACCTCTGAGTAGTGTTGCGCAGTGAAGCGATATGTGTCACAAGGAAAATCGGCGTTTTGGGCATCTTTTTTTCACAGCGGAGGTAATAAACGGCATTTGTGTTAACAAAAATGAGTGTGTGTGGTTGCAAATCCTGTAGAAGCAGTCTTATGCCAAAGATGATGGTTCATGGGAAATGGTCATGGCTGCAGAGATGGTGAATTTCATTTGCCTGCTGATATATATGGGCATCGTCAAGCGTCCACGACTACACCTCTCCGAACAAGTACATTCAGAACAAGTCCTAACGATTGACGAAGCGGAGAAACTACAAAAAGTGGTAAGAGGACAAGAAACTTGACGACTGGGCAAATGCCACTTTTAAAACCTGTTTTTCCCAGTGGCACACCAACCTTAGAAAAAGAGTTTTATTGCGATGGCAATTATATGGACAGTCTCGGCTGGTTTTTGTCCGTCCCCGTCGCCGTCATTCACCGTATATGTATAGGTATGTATATATATATATATATATATATATATATGTCCCAAAGAAAGATAATTCAGAAAAATGCTTCCGAAGCGCGGAATCGAACCAGCGACCTCTGTAGCTCCGCGGCCCGTGGCGCTAGCCACTACGCCACGAAACGCCGATCCTCAAGGATGCTAACGGCGAGCGTTATATACACACCCTTTACCGCTGGCCGGACTCGGAGACGGCAGGCGCTTATAAGCGTTTCTTCATTGCCAGCGAGATGGCACGAGGAGCGCAACGAAGCCCACTTCGCTCGCTGCAGCGGCCGCGTTTGCGAAAGCTCCTGAGCGCGCTGTTCAAACAGAAATAAGTAACAACTGCGACATTTAGTTCGCACTCGTCCGGTGTGTACCTGTTCGTTCGTTTCGTGCGTCCTGCTTTATGTTTTAGCAATGCACTTCAATTATCGAGCTGTGACGCATGATGGTTCGCGCTCGTCCTGTGTGCGTTCTTTTCGTGTGTCCTTTGGGCTCGAGCGACGCGCTGGCAATTTCGAGCTGCTTTCCGTTCTTCGCGTTACATGCCAATTTGTTGCTATCGCATTGCTTCGCCGTTGCGGCGAAACTGTGATTTTTTTTTTACATCTTAGAGCTTTCAGACTTGATTCCACCATTTTCGATAATGTCAGACATTGAAATATGAAGATTTTTTTGTAGCTTACAACTTTAGATTATTTTATTATGTGCGGTGAAGCCATGCTTTAGCATGTTTCGGTGCCGTGTTCAGTGCTACATTTTGGTATCTCTTTTTTTTCCGTGCTGCTATTTAGCGTAATTTGCTAAAATACCTATGGCTCAATAGCAAATTCATTCCTCTTTTCAGTTATGTTTATTGTATTGCTGTGTTTGAAAAATTTGTAGAGGCAGAATTATAACCGTGTAACCTGACGGAATAATGCAGTTTTCACTGGCGGACAAAAAAAATGTAACTCGCACGCTTTTTCAACTAGACCATTCACACTTTCCTGTAATACATAAAGCTCTTGAGCAAACATATTGCATATCTCAGATTATTTCTCGCATTTTTTTCTTTCATGTTGAACGCATAACATCAAAAATGTTCTATGCAACATTTAATAAATATAGCTTTCCATAAATATCCTTGCATATTATACCTGAATATGAATTTTTCGAACTAATACCATTAAAAAGTACATATTCATATTGATATATGATATTAAACTGCATCTATCATATTATTGGTAACAAAAATAATTACTAAAACATATGAAATGTGGCCAATTTTCCCACGGTCACGAAAGAGTTAACGCTACCGAGCAACTAGATTTTTTTTTTAGCTATGGTCATTGATGAAACGCGAGCGCTTGGCTTTGCCCAGGACCCCCGCACGTCTGCAGCAACGCGGCAGCGCGTAAGCGCTGTAGCAGACGCCCGGAACTGGAAGCTGAGATGCAGCGAAATTACATTGGCTGACATCGTATACTCTCGATGCTAGATGTTTCGGGTGTTGCCTTGCTATCATCTGCGCGCACTTCTTTCTTTCCTTGTCTTTTCATCGGCTTTCGCGTTGCCTCCTTGCCCTGAAAAGTGGCGAGTAAGTTAAATTGGTACCATTGCTATCGTACTCCCTCGAGATACGAGAATTCTTGGCTAAGAAATTGCGTAGGCAAGAGAAAGCTTTGTGAATTCGGTATTCCAAGCGCCGCTAGCAATCATGCAATAAGGAGAAGTTGACGCTCAGGCTAATTTTCCTATTTCTCGATGCCGCCGCTGCAGCGAACTGGATTAACACTAGACATCGACATTTAAGTTAAATATTGGTGTTCGAGACGCCAAATATGTCGATCGGCGACACGGTAGGCGTGTCGGCTTCAGAAACGAAGTACGCCTTCGCCGCACAGCTGTGGTTGCTATCCATATGCGTACGCGCAACCCTGCTACCCACGGTGTAAGCATATACTATACGCGCTCTAGGCCCTTTCCGCCATCTCTCTGGTTAATAGTCAACAAGCCCCGGCGACGCTGGAGTAGCTGAACGAAGACGGGCGCATCGCCACCTCCCAACGATGTTTATAAGTAGCTAGCCGGTAGCGCTGAAAAGTATCTGCGCGCTCGTGTCCGAGTGTTTAAACGCGTCGCGCAGCGGATCGAAGGTTCGGCATGGCTGGTCGCGCGCTGCGGAAACATTTTTCTTCGGGCGTATTTTTTTTTCTGACTTTTATATATACACATAACTACACGTATACGGAACATGACTGCGACGGCAAGGGCGCTCCTGTAGTAGACATAGGATTGCGCAATAAAAAAAAAAGGATGGCTATTTTTGGGTAAGCATGCCGACTATTTCCCACAGGGCCTCGCAAGCGACTATGTACTTCGTTCTGCCGAGCCCCAGGCCGGAAGCGCTGTTGTACCTATTTTACAGATAGGTACTCGGAGGAAGCTATTCTCTGTATCCCATAGCTAACAGTTAACCCATATTTAGTGGAATGAGGTTCACTGCAAATTATGTATTGTATGAATCCTCAAACTCACATTGATTTTTGCCGTGAATAAAGCCACGATTAGTGCGCTTAATATGTGATAATGAAATACAAGGTCGAAAGCTATCGGAATTGGGTGGGAAAATGTAGGTCATCAAGCACGAAAACCGCACGAAAGACTGACTGTCGCTTGCTGTGTCTTGACCCACCGTGGCTGCTTAGGGGAAAAGGTGTCACGGTAAAGCACGCCGCTTATATTCCAGGTCAAGACTGGCATTCGTCTACTTAGGTTTAATACTCAGTAGTGAACCCAAAATTACTACGCAGTCGCCCACTATGATGTCACTCATAATCATACTGTCACGTAAAACACCATAAATTATTCATTGTTTAGGGTGGAGATAAAACGCGACAATTGTTTTGTTTGCCACGCCGTTGTGCCGTAGAGAGCTCTGACTGTCCAATGGACGCACGCTTTGTTCGAGGAAAATAATATGTTTTCAGCATTTAGCGATGCCCTCACGTGCGTCCATGGCGATTACAATATAACCTCGAGCAAACGTGCCTTACAATGAACAACATCGCAAGTGTCCCGCTCCCTGAATCCCAAAGGCGTCGCCATGCAGCCCCGAGGGTGGCCAAAACGCGAGCTGCACTTCAATTGGCCCGCTACGAATTCCGACCACGGCTCGACGAGATTAGGCCGATCGGGGCCACGCTTGGCGGAGCACCTGCATGCTCCGTGCACGAGAGGTTTCTTTCTCTCCTGGCTGCAAGGATTTCAGCTTTCTCCGCACGCTGATCCGCTCTACCACGTGTACGGCGCAGCATGCTTTAAAGTAAAATGTAATTGTTTTTGTCACGGCAGGTTTGAATTCCTAACTCGAGCTTTTTCCTACGAATCGGTAAGCTTAAAAACCACGAATTGAGGTGCCGCGTTGCGAAGATGCCATGTGCTAAAAGCGATAAAGTAGCACTTCAGACGGCACGAAGCAGAACACAAAAAAAAACACCTGAAGCCCTACAACCTACAACCTACAACATATATATAAACTATTGCGCCTTTCACGGATGTCATTGCGTAGTAGTACCAAGCGCAAACAGCCAATGAGATTGCAAAAGATAAGCGGTAATTGCGAACACTGCTATACTCGAAGTGAAAGAAATGAACAGTCGCGAAGACAGCGCAAGTGAGTAGAGACAGCTCCTAGACTTACACGCACATATGTACAGGCTTTTTCAAGAAATGTGTCCGATTATCCTCAAATTTAATTGAAGTAGAATATTTGCTCGCTGCATTTATACTTACTTTTTTCTGTAGAGACAGACATTCTAAGCTGACTAGATACGTAAATTACTGCAGTAATTAAACAAATTACATTAATTAATCTTTTATTTAGTGGATACAGGCGTTCGGGACAAGTTGGCGCATTGAGGTCTTCCCTGCGAAAAGCACATTGCCGCTTTTAGATTTCGGGCCTCTGGAAATTATTGCGGAGTAATGAAATTCTAACAAACTCAACAGCTCACGGGATCGAATCCCGGCCGCGGCGGCTGCATTTTCGATTAAGGCGAAAATGTTCGAGGCCCATGTACTTAGATTTAGGTGCACGTTAACGAACCCAAGGTGGTCGAAATTTGCGGAGCCCTCCACTACGGCATCCCACATAATCATATCGTGATTTGGGACGTTTAACCCCAGATATTATTATTATTATTATTACAAATTCAACAGCGCAAAACGAAGCCGAAGCGCAGGTGAGCGCGGCCAGCAGACGGCTATAGTATGGCGTGACTGTCCACGACAAGGATTGCAGTCGTGCTAGTGCCGCATTGGTTAACGTATGTGCGCTAACCCTCCACGGTTGTCCAGTGGTTATGGTGCTCGAATGCCGACTCGAAGGTCGCGGGATCAAATCCCGGCCGCATTTTCGATGGAGGCGAAAATGCTTGATGCCCGTGTGCTTAGATTTAGGTGCAGGTTAAAAAAAATCCAGGTCGCCGAAATTTCCGGAGCCCTCCACTACGGCGTCTCTCATAATCATATCGTGGTTTTAGGACGAATCCCCATTAATTATTTAAAGTATGTGCGCCACAAATGCCATAATCGCAAGCACCACCGACACACCGACGAAGCGAAGTCGACCGTGGTTGATTTTACGACGCTCGCTAATTCTGGACTTCGCGGAAAAGTATGCAGTAGCGCTCTTCCACATTTGGGTTTAGGTCTTGCCGGCGAAATTGGAAAAAAAATCGCTTTTTGGAAATGTCAAGGCGGCAATGGCCTCTTCGCACGGAGGGGTTCTCATTCTACCACTAATAAAAAGGCAAATAATTTAAACTTTGCAATTATCGTAATTAATGTTTCTAGTCATGTTAAAACGTCCGCCGCCACAGAAAAGGTAATTACGAAGGCAGCGTGCAAATACTGCATACCTCTTATTTTTTAGGACACATTTCTTGAAACAGCCTTCACACGTGAACCTGGTGCAGTGATATGAAAGGCCAATATCAGCGCAAAGATACATACATGGATTGAGGTCTTTCGGAACGTGCTCTGGCAGGTAGCGGGCCACTCCCACGTAGTAACAGGAAGACTAAGTCTCTCTCTGGCAGTCCCGTTGGACGGACCATAGCTGTTCTTCCAGTCCGGGGCCAGTAATAGGAGATATTCATAATGCTTGGTGCCCTGAGAAAAAGCGTCTTGCAGTTACATCATTGCATGTACTCCCCCAGGTTTTCCGTCCAAGATACTTGAATAGATGGGTAATATCCGTCAGGCGCCTCTTTCGGTAGGCCACGTGAGTACCCCAGCACAGGTCCCTATCAATGATTACGTCTAAAATCTGTGCTGACCAATACCTGCACAATCAATATTCGCACACTCGAAAGCGCTCAGGCTATGGCTCTTAGAGTTAGTTTGGGGCTACCGTGATGTTCATCAACAGCTGAAAAAATTGCGATTACAAACGACTACCCGGCCAAGACGCATATTATAATGGAAGCGCTCAGAGCACACGTGAGGCTTCTTGCTCGCGCCCCTACCCATCATTTAGCCTCTCTGCCTGAAGACCGACCTCGTGCCTCATTTTGTCAGACAGTCCTGTGCTACCGTACACGCCTACCAACAGGACATACAGCTCCAGCAAGAGTTCCAACTCCCCCGTGGTGTATGACTCATCCACAAGTTCGACTCACGGATCCAGGTATGAGGTCAAAAGCACAGCTTTCGTCTCCAGCGCTCAAGCAGCTTTCTCTTCTTTTGTTGTATGATACGTACAGCGAGCACAGCCATCTATATACACTCTAATCACGGTAACGTTTACGACAGCATAAAAAGACATGTAACTTATAATTTATAAGTTACATGGCTGTTACAGCAATTTTATCTTTGTGTTTTCTTCATTTCCCTCTCTCATAAAGGTTACATCGACAGCAGCGTGCCAAGTTAAAAGCTAAAGCACCGCGATGAGCATTGTAACCTTTAGATTGTAACTTATAAAAGCGCAATGACTCATCCGTCCAGGGGACCTACACTATGGAGTGGAAGTTTATTGATCAATGTGTCACATCGCGATCTGTCTTGTTCAAGGCTGTCCTATCAATTGAACAGCGGATGATGTACACACAGAACGGGTCTTGACAGCAGAAAAGCAAATCACAGAAGCAGCGATTTTACATTGCGGCATACTGAGGCAAGCGATGGTGGGGTATGAACTAAAACTCGAGTTCAATAAGGTGATCCCGCTTCCAAAACCCGTAATTTATGAAGTGACATAATCTGCACAGACATCGGCAGAAGCACAAGAACGAAAAACCATCGTATGTTGGTCAAATGTTTGTGCTAAACAACTTATTAAGTAGCTCTTATATCTATTTTGCTTTTAAGCCGCAGAAGTAATTAATTTGCCTCCGGGAAGCTTCGCATGTGGCGACAAGATAAAGTACTGTGAGCACACGACAACCGACCAAATTAAACTGACGATGCGATCGAAGAACCATCCCGTGGCGCGAGAAAAATATTTTTTCGAGACTCGCAATACAATTTATTTGAATTTCGCTGTCGTGTTGTCTAGTTTGTTTCTTTTTTTTTTTTCGCGTTATAATTAACGGATCGTAAAGTGCAGCAAACGTCACGGGACAAGATAACACTAAACACGCTTAACCGTCATGAATTCGCCAACACGGGAGAAAAAGATGCCGCTGAGTTCACAAAACAGCGTGGGACGGCCGCTCCAGTCGAGAGGCCGCGTAGAGAGATGTACGAGCTCGCGGTGAGTAATAAATGTGGCGTCCTCGATGCGCCGCTTCAACTTTATCGAACCAGGGACGGCGTCATCTCTCCTAGGCTTTGCACAGCTTGAGGTGTATGCCGGGAAGAGCATTCAAATGCGAGGCGGTTGGTGCGGTTGTTGAAGAAGTCGCGTTTGTGCAGTGCTGCTATTGTTTCATCGATTTAACCAGGTTTTACGCTCCGCGCTTTGTTGACGTGCGTGGTCTAATCGTTTTGGTACGTGAGTGGCGTGTAACTAGTGATACAGCACGCAGGACAGTCATTAACGTGCGAGATCCGCCGCAAATCAGCCACAGAGCATTGCAACGGGCACGTCAGGCTGCGCGCGCCGTTGCGACGAGCTGCATTCCTGATTCTTCGCTTGCCTGAGACTGGCAATTGTCGAGCGGGTTGCATCCGTTGTTACGTTGCCCGAAGACAGTAGTAAATGCGATTTGCAGGTAAGAATATTCTCTCTTCAGACGTTATTTGCTTGTGTATATGTACATGTTGCGTGTTTACCTGAATTCATGCTCATGCTTACGCTATCTGTACGAGTGGGGTGTCATACTTTTATGTAATCGTGCCATACTTTTCGTTTTAAATAAATCGTGTCACACTTTTATGTAATGCATTGTTATTGGCAGTATTTGCTCTGCGTTTGACATTACAAGATGAGTGTTTGGGCGTATATTATCAAACATCCGACTAAGATCATTCGTTATCATACACGTTATGTGAGAAGAGATGAAGGACAGAAGTTAACCCTTCTTGCTGTCGCCGTCTTGGTACCTTCACACACTCGATGAAGGCTGCAATCACGGTGTGAAATACTGGGCGGCATAAACAAAGTACCCCAGATCAGCTTTGCCCAGACGAGCTCTGCGTGCGCAGTAACTCGCTCCTGTCAATGGCAGTCTGGGCTTTGTCATGTCCTTTTCACCGGTACATGATATTTCGTGGCGTCTATACGCAACGTATCGGCTAATTAAACTTTTCGCCATGCTTCAATCTCTGCTGCGGTAATTTTAGGTGTACGAGTGAGGGTTAAGCGGTAATGCGGGCTAGTTGGTTGTGATCACTGGT